>NW_018745571.1:0-52204 GCF_001683475.1 Chenopodium quinoa
TTCATTTGATTCAAAAAGCTTTGTTTGAATGAATTTGACTTTTATTTTATTCATTTCGCTTTGTAGAATGCATTTGACTTTCATTTGATTCAATTAGATTTGTGGAATGCATTTGACTTTCATATGATTCAAAAGCTATGTTTTGAATGTGTTTGACTTTCATTTGAATCAATTAGCTTTGTTTGAATGTGTTTTACTTTCATTTGATTTAATTAGCTTTGTAGAATGCATTTGACTTTCATTTGATTCAATTAGCTTTGATGAATGCATTTGACTTTCATTTGATTCAAAAAGGTTTGTTTGAATGTGTTTGACTTTATTTGATTCAATTAGCTTTGTAGAAAGCATTAGACTTTCATTTGATTCAATTAGCTTAGTTTGAATTTGTTTGACTTTCATTTGATTCAATTAGCTTTGTGGAATGCATTTGACTTTCATATGATTCAAAAAGCTTTTTTTGAATGTGTTTGACTTTCATTTGAATCAATTAGCTTTGTTTGAATGTGTTTTACTTTCATTTGATTTAATTAGCTTGGTTAAATGCATTTGACTTTCATTTGATCTAATTAGCTTTGATGAATGCATTTGACTTTCATTTGATTCAAGAAGCTTTGTTTGAATGTGTTTTACTTCATTTGATTTAATTACTTTGTAAATGCATTTTGACTTTCATTTGATTAATTAGCTTTGATGAATGCATTTGACTTTCATTTGATTCAATAAAGCTTTTGTTTGAATGTGTTTGACTTTCATTGATTCAATTAGCTTTGTAGAATGCATTAGACTTTCATTGATTCAATTATCTTTGATTGAATGTGTTTGACTTTCATTTTATTCAATTAGCTTTGTTTGAATGTGTTTGACTTTTATTTGATTTTATTAGCTTTGTAGAATGTATTAGAATTTCATTTGATTCAATTAGCTTTGTTTGAATATGTTTGACTTTCATTTCATTTCATTAGCTTTGTAGAATCCATTTGACTTTCATTTGATAGCTTTGTTGAATGCATTTGACCTTCATTTGATTCAAAAAGCTTTGTTTGAATGAATTTGACTTTTATTTTATTCATTTCGCTTTGTAGAATGCATTTGACTTTCATTTGATTCAATTAGATTTGTGGAATGCATTTGACTTTCATATGATTCAAAAAGCTATGTTTGAATGTGTTTGACTTTCATTTGAATCAATTAGCTTTGTTTAAATGTGTTTTACTTTCATTTGATTTAATTAGCTTTGTAGAATGCATTTGACTTTCATTTGATTCAATTAGCTTTGAATGAATGCATTTGACTTTCATTTGATTCAAAAAGGTTTGTTTGAATGTGTTTGACTTTATTTGATTCAATTAGCTTTGTAGAAAGCATTAGACTTTCATTTGATTCAATTAGCTTAGTTTGAAATTTGTTTGACTTTCATTTGATTCAATTAGCTTTGTGGAATGCATTTGACTTTCATATGATTCAAAAAGCTTTGTTTGAATGTGTTTGACTTTCATTTGAATCAATTAGCTTTGTTTGAATGTGTTTTACTTTCATTTGATTTAATTAGCTTTGTTAAATGCATTTGACTTTCATTTGATCTAATTAGCTTTGATGAATGCATTTGACTTTCATTTGATTCAAGAAGCTTTGTTTGAATGTGTTTTGACTTTCATTTGATTCAATTAGCTTTGTAGAATGCATTGGACTTTCATTTGATTCAATTAGCTTTGATTGAATGTGTTTGACTTTCATTTTATTCAATTAGCTTTGTTGAATGCTTTGACTTTCATTTGATTCAAATGCTTTTTTTGAATGTGTTTGACTTTTATTTGATTCTATTAGCTTTGTAGAATGTATTAGAATTTCATTTGATTCAATTAGCTTTGTTTGAATACGTTTGACTTTCATTTCATTTAATTAGCTTTGTAGAATCCATTTGACTTTCATTTGATAGCTTTGTTGAATGCATTTGACCTTCATTTGATTCAAAAAGCTTTGTTTGAATGAATTTGACTTTTATTTTATTCATTTCGCTTTGTAGAATGCATTTGACTTTCATTTGATTCAATTAGATTTGTGGAATGCATTTGACTTTCATATGATTCAAAAAGCTATGTTTGAATGTGTTTGACTTTCATTTGAATCAATTAGCTTTGTTTGAATGTGTTTTACTTTCATTTGATTTAATTAGCTTTGTAGAATGCATTTGACTTTCATTTTATTCAATTAGCTTTGATGAATGCATTTGACTTTCATTTGATTCAAAAAGGTTTGTTTGAATGTGTTTGACTTTATTTGATTCAATTAGCTTTGTAGAAAGCATTAGACTTTCATTTGATTCAATTAGCTTAGTTTGAATTTGTTTGACTTTCATTTGATTCAATTAGCTTTGTGGAATGCATTTGACTTTCATATGATTCAAAAAGCTTTTTTTGAATGTGTTTGACTTTCATTTGAATCAATTAGCTTTGTTTGAATGTGTTTTACTTTCATTTGATTTAATTAGCTTTGGTTAAATGCATTTGACTTTCATTTGATCTAATTAGCTTTGATGAATGCATTTGACTTTCATTTGATTCAAGAAGCTTTGTTTGAATGTGTTTTGACTTTCATTTGATTTAATTAGCTTTGTTAAATGCATTTGACTTTCATTTGATCTAATTAGCTTTGATGAATGCATTTGACTTTCATTTGATTCAATTAGCTTTGTTTGAATGTGTTTGACTTTCATTTTGATTCAATTAGCTTTGTTGAATGCATTTGACTTTCATTGGATTCAATTATCTTTGATTGAATGTGTTTGACTTTCATTTTATTCAATTAGCTTTGTTTGAATGTGTTTGACTTTTATTTGATTTTATTAGCTTTGTAGAATGTATTAGAATTTCATTTGATTCAATTAGCTTTGTTTGAATACGTTTGACTTTCATTTCATTTCATTAGCTTTGTAGAATCCATTTGACTTTCATTTGATAGCTTTGTTGAATGCATTTGACCTTCATTTGATTCAAAAAGCTTTGTTTGAATGAATTTGACTTTTATTTTATTCATTTCGCTTTGTAGAATGCATTTGACTTTCATTTGATTCAATTAGATTTGTGGAATGCATTTGACTTTCATATGATTCAAAAAGCTATGTTTGAATGTGTTTGACTTTCATTTGAATCAATTAGCTTTGTTTGAATGTGTTTTACTTTCATTTGATTTAATTAGCTTTGTAGAATGCATTTGACTTTCATTTTATTCAATTAGCTTTGATGAATGCATTTGACTTTCATTTGATTCAAAAAGGTTTGTTTGAATGTGTTTGACTTTATTTGATTCAATTAGCTTTGTAGAAAGCATTAGACTTTCATTTGATTCAATTAGCTTAGTTTGAATTTGTTTGACTTTCATTTGATTCAATTAGCTTTGTGGAATGCATTTGACTTTCATATGATTCAAAAAGCTTTGTTTGAATGTGTTTGACTTTCATTTGAATCAATTAGCTTTGTTTGAATGTGTTTTACTTTCATTTGATTTAATTAGCTTTGTTAAATGCATTTGACTTTCATTTGATCTAATTAGCTTTGATGAATGCATTTGACTTTCATTTGATTCAAGAAGCTTTGTTTTGAATGTGTTTTACTTTCATTTGATTTAATTAGCTTTGTTAAATGCATTTGACTTTCATTTGATCTAATTAGCTTTGATGAATGCATTTGACTTTCATTTGATTCAAAAAGCTTTGTTTGAATGTGTTTGACTTTTATTTGATTCAATTAGCTTTGTAGAATGCATTAGACTTTCATTTGATTCAATTATCTTTGATTGAATGTGTTTGACTTTCATTTTATTCAATTAGCTTTGTTTTTTTTTTTTTTTTTTTTTTTTTTTTTTTTTTTTTTTTTTTTTTTTTCATTTGATTCAATTAGCTTTGTTTGAATCGTTTGACTTTCATATCATTTAATTAGCTTTGTAGAATCCAATTTGACTTTCATTTAATAGCTTTGTTGAATGCATTTGACCTTCATTTGATTCAAAAATCTTTGTTTGAATGAATTTGACTTTTATTTTATTCATTTCGCTTTGTAGAATTCATTTGACTTTCATTTGATTCAATTAGATTTGTGGAATGCATTTGACTTTCATATGATTCAAAAAGCTATGTTTGAATGTGTTTGACTTTCATTTGAATCAATTAGCTTTGTTTGAATGTGTTTTACTTTCATTTGATTTAATTAGCTTTGTAGAATGCATTTGACTTTCATTTGATTCAATTAGCTTTGATGAATGCATTTGACTGTCATTTGATTCAAAAAGGTTTGTTTGAATGTGTTTGACTTTATTTGATTCAATTAGCTTTGTAGAAAGCATTAGACTTTCATTTGATTCAATTAGCATTAGTTTGAATTTGTTTGACTTTCATTTGATTCAATTAGCTTTGTGGAATGCATTTTACTTTCATATGATTCAAAAAGCTTTGTTTGAATGTGTTTGACTTTCATTTGAATCTATTAGCTTTGATTGAATGTGTTTTACTTTCATTTGATTTAATTAGCTTTGTTAAATGCATTTGACTTTCATTTGATCTAATTAGCTTTGATGAATGCATTTGACTTTCATTTGATTCAAGAAGCTTTGTTTGAATGTGTTTGACTTTCATTTGATTCAATTAGCTTTTTAGAATGCATTAGACTTTCATTTGATTCAATTAGCTTTGATTGAATGTGTTTGACTTTCATTTTATTCAATTAGCTTTGTTGAATGCATTTGACTTTCATTTGATTCAAAATGCTTTGTTTAAATGTGTTTGACTTTTATTTGATTCTATTAGCTTTGGAGAATGTATTAGAATTTCATTTGATTCAATTAGCTTTGTTTGAATACGTTTGACATTCATTTCATTTAATTTGCTTTGTAGAATCCATTTGACTTTCATTTGATAGCTTTGTTGAATGCATTTGACCTTCATTTGATTCAAAAAGCTTTGTTTGAATGAATTTGACTTTTATTTTATTTATTTCGCTTTGTAGAATGCATTTGACTTTCATTTGATTCAATTAGATTTGTGGAATGCATTTGACTTTCATATGATTCAAAAAGCTACGTTTGAATGTGTTTGACTTTCATTTGAATCAATTAGCTTTGTTTGAATGTGTTTTACTTTCATTTGATTTAATTAGCTTTGTAGAATGCATTTGACTTTCATTTGATTCAATTAGCTTTGATGAATGCATTTGACTTTCATTTGATTCAAAAAGGTTTGTTTGAATGTGTTTGACTTTATTTGATTCAATTAGCTTTGTAGAAAGCATTAGACTTTCATTTGATTCAATTAGCTTAGTTTGAATTTGTTTGACTTTCATTTGATTCAATTAGCTTTGTGGAATGCATTTGACTTTCATATGATTCAAAAAGCTTTGTTTGAATGTGTTTGACTTTCATTTGAATCAATTAGCTTTGTTTGAATGTGTTTTACTTTCATTTGATTTAATTAGCTTTGTTAAATGCATTTGACT
The DNA here is from genome assembly GCF_001683475.1 of Chenopodium quinoa. NCBI lineage: Eukaryota > Viridiplantae > Streptophyta > Magnoliopsida > Caryophyllales > Amaranthaceae > Chenopodium > Chenopodium quinoa. Next base: position 5,484 of record NW_018745571.1, read on the forward strand.
TTCATTTGATCTAATTAGCTTTGATGAATGCATTTGACTTTCATTTGATTCAAGAAGCTTTGTTTGAATGTGTTTGACTTTCATTTGATTCAATTAGCTTTGTAGAATGCATTAGACTTTCATTTGATTCAATTAGCTTTGATTGAATGTGTTTGACTTTCATTTCATTCAATTAGCTTTGTTGAATGCATTTGACTTTCATTTGATTCAAAATGCTTTGTTTGAATGTGTTTGACTTTTATTTGATTCTATTAGCTTTGTAGAATGTATTAGAATTTCATTTGATTCAATTAGCTTTGTTTGAATACGTTTGACTTTCTTTTCATTTAATTAGCTTTTTAGAATCCATTTGACTTTCATTTGATAGCTTTGTTGAATGCATTTGACCTTCATTTGATTCAAAAAGCTTTGTTTGAATGAATTTGACTTTTATTTTATTCATTTCGCTTTGTAGAAAGCATTTGACTTTCATTTGATTCAATTAGATTTGTGGAATGCATTTGACTTTCATATGATTCAAAAAGCTTTGTTTGAATGTGTTTGACTTTCATTTGAATCAATTAGCTTTGTTTGAATGTGTTTTACTTTCATTTGATTTAATTAGCTTTGTAGAATGCATTTGACTTTCATTTGATTCAATTAGCTTTGATGAATGCATTTGACTTTCATTTGATTCAAAAAGGTTTGTTTGAATGTGTTTGACTTTATTTGATTCAATTAGCTTTGTACAAAGCATTAAACTTTCATTTGATTCAATTAGCTTTGATTGAATGTGTTTGACTTTCATTTTATTCAATTAGCTTTGTTGAATGCATTTGACTTTCATTTGATTCAAAATGCTTTGTTTGAATGTGTTTGACTTTTATTTGATTCTATTAGCTTTGTAGAATGTATTAGAATTTCATTTGATTCAATTAGCTTTGTTTGAATACGTTTGACTTTCATTTCATTTAATTAGCTTTGTAGAATCCATTTGACTTTCATTTGATAGCTTTGTTGAATGCATTTGACCTTCATTTGATTCAAAAAGCTTTGTTTGAATGAATTTGACTTTTATTTTATTCATTTCGCTTTGTAGAATGCATTTGACTTTCATTTTATTCAATTAGATTTGTGGAATGCATTTGACTTTCATATGATTCAAAAAGCTATGTTTGAATGTGTTTGACTTCAATTTGAATCAATTAGCTTTGTTTGAATGTGTTTTACTTTCATTTGATTTAATTAGCTTTGTAGAATGCATTTGACTTTCATTTGATTCAATTAGCTTTGATGAATGCATTTGACTTTCATTTGATTCAAAAAGGTTTGTTTGAATGTGTTTGACTTTATTTGATTCAATTAGCTTTGTAGAAAGCATTAGACTTTCATTTGATTCAATTAGCTTAGTTTGAATTTGTTTGACTTTCATTTGATTCAATTAGCTTTGTGGAATGCATTTGACTTTCATATGATTCAAAAAGCTTTGTTTGAATGTGTTTGACTTTCATTTGAATCAATTAGCTTTGTTTGAATGTGTTTTACTTTCATTTGATTTAATTAGCTTTGTTAAATGCATTTTGATTAGGGGATTTTTCCCACCAATCACCATCTGACAAGTGGACCAATCAGGTTCCGCCATGTGTCCGTCACATGGACCAATAGGAGCCTGCCACGTGTCAAGCAATGATCCGTCCACCATGGACCAATTACGACACGACACGTGTTCTTCCCATGACACCTAGGATAACCGGTCACCTAGGCCCAACTTCTGAGGGAAGCCCAATCAGCCCAAGGTTAACCTAAACCTAGATTGACACGTTTCCTGAGGTTATAAATACCTCCCTTAATCCTCATTAAGGGAGAGAACACGCTAAAAAGCAGATTACACACATTTAACACTCTCACCTAGAGAGACCCAATCACTTTAATTTCCGCATTAATTACTCCTTAATCAAGTACAAACTTTACCGTCGGAGGCGGATCTCCAATCATCCGGAGCATCCGTTTGTTTTGCAGGTACAGGCGTCCGGTTCTAGTCTCGGAATTGTAACTCTCCCGCAGGACATCAGAAAACCCCGAAACATTTGGCGCCGTCTGTGGGGAGAGTACTTCTGAGATGGCATCCACGTTTGTACCGGCTCCTGAAGAGAGACGTCCCCTGGACGACCCTCAAGTTCAGTCGGACCACGATACTGAGAATGAATTTGAAGTTGAAGCTCACACAGCTTCAGACGGGACCCTAAGGGCCCGACGTACCCGTCATACCGAAAGGAGGGAACGGGAACATCTTCATAAAGGAAGCGAGCCAGCAGGCGCACCGCCTGTTCCGCAACAGCCGACTGATGGGTCTGCTCCCATCACAAGGTGTGAACTCATGACCTTAATGAGGGACTTCAAGGGAGAAATTCAAGAGTTGATCAACAAGAAGTCGACTGCTCTGGACAAGGAGCAGTCGGCTAAGAAACCCTCCACTTCACTGAAGAGGAAACCAGTTCAAGGGCGAGAGGCGACCCCTCATCCTAAATCTAGGAAGTGGGAGCCACCTGCCCTTGACTTCACAAAATACCGTTTTCCTACTCCAGGAAATAGGAAACATGTTCGTCATATTCAGGCGGACGGGTCAAGGAAAACATACACAGACGCTCGGCTACTGCTAGAGCAGAAGAAGAGTGACCGATTGTCAGAGTCCGCCTCCACTTCAAACTTCCAAGACAGTCTGCGAAATACCTCGATGAGGCATACTCATTCGTATCATGAGAGTCAGTCAGGCGGCACCTCCCGTCAGTCCGGCTTTCAAAGCGACCAGGCGGTACCAAACTTACCGTTTGTACCGCAACAACAGTATTTTTTACAGCCACCTCCGTTTGGTGGACATGCAGCAAAAAATGTCCAACCTATGGACTGGCAGCTACGGTTGCTTAGACTTGGTGAACAGCCGTCGGCCTTCTCCAAGGAAATTACTAAAGCCGCTCAGCCGGCCAAAGTGAAAAATGTATTAGTAGGCGCCTATGACGGCACTACTAACCCAGAAGACCATCTGATGGCATTCACCAACCTGATGTACCTTCAAGGGTTGGATGATCCCACTTGGTGCAAGTGTTTCCCAGCGACTCTCAAAGGAATCGCACAACAATGGTTCGGCAACCTGCCGACTGGTTGTGTAAATAACTTCAAGACGCTTGCTTACTTATTCACCTCCAACTTCGCCATGAACATCCCTGCGAAGAAGACGACCCTTGATTTAGGAACAATTCAGCAGGGCGAGAAGGAGGGCTTCGTTCTTACATCAGGCGGTTTAACCTGATGAGAATACAGATTCAAGGGTTACCGGATGAAGTAGCCTATACTGACTTTTTCAGAGGTCTCAAAGACGGGTCGACCTTCAAATTTGATTTGGTCCGAAAGAGGGTGGCGACTCTTCAAGAGGCCTTGATTGAAGCAGAAGCCTATATACAGGCGACTGATCTTTGTAGTACGGGAAAACAGTCAGACGGGAAAAGGTCCGACAAAAGAATAGGACGACAGAAACAGTCGTCAAACAAAGACGAGAAGAGAAAAGAGGTCTGGGCGGCTGATTCCTCTAAACAGCCGGCCCAGAAAAAGAAAAAAGAATTCAAACCATACTCCCCAAAGTATGCGTTTAACAAGGATAGCCAGTTTATCCTAAAGGAAATCAAGGGACGGATCTCAATTGAGAAGCCGGTCCCCATGAAGGGTTCTGCAAACAACCGGAACCAAGAAAAATTATGTGCTTATCATGAAGATGTTGGTCATCACACCAATGAATGCATCAGTCTCATGCGGTATCTGGACCGCCTGGCTGAGCAAGGTGATCTTGACACTTATGTCAAGAAATCTACGGGGAACACTTCCTCAAAAAAGCAGTCGACCAAAAAGAATCAACAGGCCGACAGCTCCGATACAGATGATGCAGTCGTCTACACCATTGCAGGCGGCTTCTCAAGAGGCGGCCCCACTATTAGGGGCAACAAAGACAATATAAGACGGTTAGATGTAAATTTCGTTCACCAAGAACGGCCCTCCAAATATTCATTTCCTGAGATTGTCATCACTGAAGAAGATTCAGGAGGGGTAAGAGGGCCGCATGACGACCTATCGTTATTGAATGTAAAGTGGCCAACCAGAGAGTTGGCCGAATCCTCATAGATACCGGAAGCTCCTCAGATCTCATCAGTAGCAAATGTCTGTCGAAACTAAAATATCAGACTGATTGCATACATCCGGCATCCCACCCTTTAGTAGGGTTTGGAGGAGGAGTCGTCCACCCAGTGGGACGAGTGGATTTACCCATCCGCCTGGGCGAAAAAGGAGAAGGACGACACATGGTAGTTCGGTTCCTGGTAGTAGAAGAACTCTCGGCCTACAACATGATTCTGGGACGACCAACCCTGAATAATTCCAAGGCTGTTATAATCCCATCTCTTATGTTGCTCAAGTTTGAGATGGATAATGGAACAGTCGGCTCCCTAAGGGGAGATCAGAGGATGGCCCGAGAGTGCTATCTCTCGGATGTCAAGCCCACTGTTATGGCCACTGGGTCGAGTGGTGGAAAAATAGACCTTGACAATGTTAAGGAGAGTGCGCCTGTTCAAGAAGCAGGCGGCAAGAAGAGAAAGGCATCCCAGACAGGGGCCGCAAGAAAAGACAGAAAATAGCAATCATTGGCAGAGGAGCGGTCGGATGAATTCCGCCCTCAGCCGGCTGGTGAGCATACGGACCTGATCTTAGACGACTCGCGTCCTGACCGACTAGTCAAGGTTGGGACGACTGCTCTGAGAGTCCTAGGTGACGATTTTCACAAACTATTGAAAGAATACAAGGACATCTTTGCATTCAAAGTCCATGAAATGCCAGGCATTAGTCCTGATTTAGCGGTACATAAACTGGTCGTGGATCCGAAAAAGAAGCCGGTACGGCAGAAGAAGCGGAACCATGGCGAAGAAAGAAGTCAGGCGGCAGCCGCCGAAGTTAAAAAATTACTTGATGCAGGGTTCATTCGGCAATGTTACTTCCCAGACTGGGTTGCAAATGTGGTGCTTGTTAAAAAGTCCAATGGCACCTGGCGAATGTGTGTAGACTACACAGACTTAAACAAGGCGTGCCCCAAAGACAGTTACCCTCTGCCTAAAATTGATAACCTGGTCGACTCAACAGCCGGCCATGCTTTGATGAGCTTTATGGACGCCTACTCTGGTTTCCATCAAATTCCTTTATGGAAGAGAGATCAGGAGAAGACGGCCTTCGTCACTGATCACGGGTTATACTGTTACACGGTCATGCCGTTTGGTCTTAAGAATGCCCCGACCACTTTCCAGCGAATGATAAACATTGTGTTCTTTGATCAAATTGAGAGAAATGTCTAGGCATATATTGATGATATGATTGTCAAGTCAAAACTTCAGAAAGATCATCTGTCGGACCTACGAGAAACTTTCGCCACACTCAGGCGGCACCATGTCATGCTCAATCCCAAGAAATGTGTCTTTGGAGTTGAGTCTGGGAAATTTCTCGGATTCCTTATCAATCAAGCCGGATGCTGAGGCGGCCTTCTAGAAACTAAGCCGATCAAGCGACAAATGCCTATACTTTTTCCAGGCAATTAAGAAAAAGGCAAGGTTTGAATGGGGGCCGGATGCTGAGGCGGCCTTCCAGAAATTGAAAGTTCACTTGCATTCCTTGCCAAGGCTGGTCAGCCCTTTGCCCAAAGAAGTACTCTACATGTACCTGGCCGTCTCTGATCATGCGTTAAGCGCTGTTCTCCTTGCTAAGAGAGACGGCTGTCAGCTCCCGGTCTACTTTGTCAGTCATGTACTGAAAAATGCCGAGTTGAGGTATCCCTTAGTGGAGAAATTTGGTCTTGCACTCTTCATGGCTGTTAAAAAATTGAAGCCCTACTTTTTGGCACATGTAGTCGTCGTGTATACAGACCAACCTATCAAGCGGCCACTGACCATCATGGAGTCGTCAGGCCGAATGATCAAATGGGCCATAGAAATTCAGAGCCTCGAAGTTACTTTCGAGCCTAGAAAAGCAGTGAAGAGGCAAGCCTTTGCTGACTTTCTTGTTGAGATGACTCGTCCTCCGGACTCTCAAGTTACAGACCAAGTCTGGAAGGTATATGTGGACGGAAGCTCTACTTCAAATGGTTGTGGAGCAGGCGTCATATGTCAGTCGCCAGAGGGCGACAGGTACGAGTATGCTTTACGCTTCATTTTTCAGGCCTCAAACAATGAGGCAGAATATGAAGCTTTACTAGCCGGAATCCGCATGTGCAAGGCGGCAGGAGCAAGAAAAATAGACGCCTGTTCCGATTCACAATTGATAGTGAGTCAGTACAATGGCGAATACGAAGCAACCCATCCGGCCATGATCAAGTATTTACGGGCGGTCCGACAAGCAGTCGGCTCCCTTGAGGATTTCCATCTAACCCAAGTGCCGAGATCAGAAAACAACCAGGCGGATGCACTGTTAAAATTAGCATCATCCGCCTCCTGTGATACTCCTCGAACTGTTTTTTGAGAAGTAATGGAGAAGAGAAGCATCGAGGAGACCCTATTGGAATCCTAGACAGAAGCTCAACCTGGATGGATCCAATCAAGGCATATCTGACAAACGGTACCCTGCCGGATGATCATCAACAGGCGGCAACACTGAAAAAACGAGCAACCAGTTTTGAAATAATAAAGGGAGAACTTCACAAAAGGGGGTACCTTCAACCCTTCTTAAAGTGTGTTACTCCAGAAAAGGGACGAGAGATACTAGACGATCTTCACTCTGGTTACTGTGCTTCCCATATAGGCGGTAGGACGCTTGCTCAACGGGCAAGGCGGCAGGGCTACTTTTGGCCTACTTTAGAAGCAGATGCGATGGTGATGGTGAAAAAATATGACAAGTGCCAAAGGTTTGGCAAACTAATTCACCGTCCGGCTACTGACCTCACTAACATTCATAGCCCACTACCGTTTGCTAAGTGGGGCATGGATATTCTGGGTCCATATACGCCTGCTACAGGCGGAGGAGGTACATACTTGTTGCCGTCGACTACTTCACTAAATGGGTAGAGGCGGAGGCTGTAAAGGGAATCAAGACGAAGGATGTAATTTCATTCATTTGGAAAAATGTCATCACTCGGTTCGGGGTTCCCATGTGTATGATTTTTGATAATGGTCCCAATTTGAGACGCATGTTCTCAAAAGCTGGTTGGGTGACCAAGGAATTGCACACTACTTTGCATCTGTCGGCCGTCCACAAGCAAACGGCCAGGTAGAAGCCTTTAATAAAATCATCTCAGACGGTCTCAAGAAAAAGATTGAACGAGCAGGCGGCCTATGGGCGGATGAATTACCACATGTTCTCTGGGCCATTAGGACGACTGAAAAAGGGGCGACTAGAGAAACTCCATTCCTCCTAACTTATGGTGCGGAAGCTGTTCTTCCAATAGAACACTTTGAGCCGACTCTTCGAGTAATCCTATATGACGAAGAGGCAAACTGGGAAGCCATGCGCCTGGCATTAGACTCACTTCCTGAAAGGAGGGGCAATGTTGTCTTGCGCCATGAAATTTACCGCCTGAGAATGACTAGATCATACAACAAAAAAGTACACAGGCGTCCACTCAAAGTGGGGGACTTTGTACTTAGAAAAATGGAAGCAGTTGGTAGGGCTAATGAGTCTGGAAAACTAACTCCCAACTGGGAAGGACCGTACCGAATCTGTGAAGAGGTCAGGGACGGTACCTACCGTCTGGGAACACCAGACGGACAACCGTTGCCTCGAACTTGGAATGTAGATAATCTTAAGAAATATTTCTTTTGAATGATGTAAATAGTCAAAGGCTACTTAATAAAAGTTTGCATACTTAATATTCAATTTTGTACTAAAAGGGGCACGCCTACTAACAAACAGTCGGCTACTCTCCATACTTAGTTTTTATTCTTACTTAAGAGGGGCAGGCCGCCTATACATTTACAGTCGGCTACTCTCCATTGAGTATTTTACTCATCTTTAGAGGGGCATGCCGTCTGTACCTTTACAATCGGCTAATCTCCATTGAGTATTTTACTCATCTTCAGAGGGGCATGCCGTCTGTACCTTACAGTCGGCTACTCTCCATTGAGTATTTTACTCTATCTTCAGAGGGGCATGCCGCATGTACATTTACAGTCGGCTACTCTCCATTGAATATTTTACTCTATCACCATAGGGGCACGCCGTCTGGACATATAGTCGACTACTCTCCATAGAAGAGGGTCGACTGGTTCCAAACACACAGCCACCCCCCTTATACTTAAGTAAAAATTATCACAGCCTGGCCGACCCTGTGCCTAACAGGCGGCTACCCTCCTTTTACTTAGCACCTACGTTCACCAAGAACTAACCAAGGCCACAAGCCGAATGATCAGACCAGGCGCCAAGCCAACTGATCAAATCTTCAAAACTAATACGACCTGTCCCAACATCATAGCAGGAGTCCGGCGGCATCCCTCCGGATGAAATTCGTCGCAGAGAGCAGCTCCCTTTTGGGTGGAACATTGCTCTATAAACTAATTACACGACACCTATACGACTGTCCCCAAGGGCAACCACGTAGCCGTTTTTGAGACAAGGATAACTCTATCACTAACCAAACAAGTGGTAGCAGTTGATATCTGAGTCAGATGACCGCCTGTATTACTTGGGATAAATGCAGGGGGTACCTCTTGAGTTAATAGCCAACAAACATTGGCGAATCAAAAGGTTCAGCCGGCCTCCGCCGCCTGGTACCTTTACTACTCAAGCAGGAGTGACGGGGACTGAGTAACTCCAAAGTTAACTCATAGTCACTCTCTCAAACTTAGTATGGAACCTAAAAGGTATGAGTCGTCCGCCTGTTTTTAGCAAACAGAGGCTCTCAACCACTACTCCTGCTAGCTTAACAACCTATGAGTTAAAAGCCAACAAACATTGGCAAATAAAGGGAAACAACCGGTACCCACCGCTTGATACCTCTACTACTCAATTACTTGGCGACTAGGTAACAATCATGTTTACTTGGTCACTCCTTAAAAATTAGTATGAAACTAAAAAGGTGTTCATACAGCACCGGCTCACACTAGATTAAATATGGCGGGGAACAGTCGGCCTAGACGGCCTAAAGTCTCTAGCCTAAAAACATGACAAGTAGGAAACCACTTTCCTACTTGGTTAATTTTACAAATGACAGGACCGCCTGCCTAAAGGGGATCCAGTCTTTAAAATTGTTCGAATACCGATTGGATAAATGGCCGACTGATCGTCTAGCCTGAAAACACACAACCAGTCGTCCAGGGGCATAGGCGGCGTGACTAACTATCCGTACCTGTCTGCAACTATCGGCCATGTAAAACAGTCGGTATAGTGTACAATTGGATATCAGAATATTCAATACTTAAACAAATTTGAAGCAAAACAAAAAATTCATTGAAAAGAAGCCGGTCATTAAAGACCGGCAAAATATTCAGAGCCCCGGCCCCCTGGCCGGGTAAATATAAACAAACGGCACGCAGGCCGTGGAAAGAAGACATAAAGCTTAAGAAGGGGGCAAATCTTCAATATTAGCAGCTGCCGCCTGGTCAGCACTCTTCTTGCTGGACTCGGCTTCAGCTGCATCCTTCTTTGATGCATTACCCCCAAGCGGCACAAGCGCCACTACCGGCTGCTCCTCCTCCTCCAACGCCTCTTCCTCAGCAGCCGTCAACGCCTCTTACTCAGCAGCCGCCAGGATCCCCTGATTATATCTATCAGAACACTGGCGGTACGTTTTTTCCCATGAGGCAAAGTCGGCATTGGGGAAGAGGCGGCCCCAAGTCATGCGCTGGATTTGAGCAGAGTCTTCCATCATCTCCCGGACCAGCTCTTTCTTTTCTTGCTCGGCCTTTTCCGAGAGCTCCTGAGTACCTTTACGCTCGCCAAGGATTTCTCCAAGGTTTCGTATGAGGACATCTTTTGGCAAAGAGGACTCAGCTCGGCCTTAAGGTTGTTGATTGTCGCCTCCAGCTCGCTATTCCTCTTCTGGGCCGCCTCTAACTGAGACCGGATAGCGGCGGTAGCCTGCGCCTGCTAATAAAGAATATCAATGGTCAGAACTTCATTTTGGGCAATTTGAAACATTGCCTTATCACAGTCAGAGGCGGCCATAGCTTTTGCAGCCTTTACCTCTTTGTTCTTCCGGTCAAGCGGCTTGCGAAAACCGTTCACTCGGAGCAGGGCCTAAGTAAAAAGGGGAACAGGCGTCAGTTTCCAAACAAAAAGAAAACAGGCGTCCTGGAATTCAAATACTCAAAAATATGCTAAGTATACCTCAGCAAGGACCCCTGCAATCCCGTCTAGGTCAAGGGTGCCGACATCCCTGACCGCCACCCTTTCAGCTGGAGGAACGGCCTTGATCATAGACTTGGCCACCTCGACCAAGTCAGGCTCCTGGGGCCGGCTGCATCAAGCATAAACAAACGGATTATACCTAGTAAAGAATGGAGCAAGCCTAAAATTTACAAGGTTAATTTCATACTTCTAGGTGGCCCAGCTGGAGTTTTAGAAAAAGTGGCCGGCTGTTTCTCAGCCGCCACATGTTTCCTGGCAGAACCAGGAGAGCTCGCAACAGTCATCCTCCGGGCCTTGGGGTCCGGCTGTTGGGAAGAAGAAGCTCTTGGAGCGCCCGTCTAAAAAAGAAGAAAAGAGTCAGTATATACATAAACACAACTCCAAAAAGAGGGTGAAAGGTTCGAAGCCCACCAAGGATGCCCCCTTGTTGGGGGAGTCGGTTGAAGACTGTTGCATGAAGGAGGCCCGCAACATGGCCGCCGCAGTCTTGGAGGCGGTAATTTTGCTCATGGCGTCCGCTGCAAAAACAAATAGCAAAGTTAATAAAAGTCATAACAAGAAATGCACGGAACAATAGAGTATTCGACAGGCCGGCTACCTCTTGAGCACTGACTGCTGAGGCCACAGGCAGCCAAAACGTACTCGTCGTAGAGCCATTTGAAGCTCGGGACGTAGTGCAGGGGTACTTGCTCTCGTACCCCTGAAGTAGAGTTCACCTTCGACTCTACTTTGAAGAGTCCTTTATCTAGGATCTCTTTCTTAGCCTTGGGGGGAACAGGCGGCATGCTGCGGCCGCCTGCAAGAAGGGGCGGATTCTTGTTCCACCTGTTGAAGCTCTTGTTCAGCTCTGTGTCTGAACTCTCAATGATGAGGAAGCTGCCTGCCAGTCCTTCCATTTGTTTGCTTTACCTCTCGTCAAGAGGTAGCCCCTGTTGCTCGTCAATTGATACCAGCCGGTACCACCTGCCTTAGGGGTCCGGCTGAGGAAGTTCATGTGAGCGAAAGCCTCAAAGCTCGGCTCCACCCCGTGCAGTTCGCACCCGGCCACATAGCCGAGTACGTTGACCTAGGAGTTCGGGGCTAACTGCCATAACCCCAACTCATACCCATCCAAGATCCGCTGAACAGCCGGATGTAGTGGGAAGCGCAGCCCAGCCTTGATGGCCGCCTCGTAGCAGCCAAAGCAGGCGCCATCATAACTGGTACCAGCCGGCCAGACGATTGTGTCTTCTGGATCCGGCACGAACACTAAATAGCTGGGGCCCATTGTGTGGTTTGTAATAAAGCTCTCCACTTTCTCTTGCATGGCTGTGATCCGGCCCCGAGGTACCGTGCAGTAGTAGGGGGTATTTTGCTCTCGGTCAGAGGCGGATGGCTCCGCCCAATCGTCCCCCTTCTAAACTGCGTGAGAAAGCCTCGCCTCTTGTAGGCGACTGTTTTTTTCTCTTATGTGTCCAGGGAAGCATGGTCAGAAGAGCTAGACTCGGATTCGTCCTCTGGCGAGTCCGAGGAGGACGACTCCTCCCCTCTCCCGGAGGGACCCGCCTCCTCTCCTTTAAAAGGAGCAGGAGAGAATGTAGAATTGTCAACTGTAAAATGGGAAGGGGTCACTTTGACTCCTCCCTCAGAACTGTCGGCTTTCAAGCAGCTTTGTTTCACTTCCACATCTGGCGCCTGGTCAGATGTTTCACTAATCGGCACCCTGTGGGAGGAGCCGTCTGAGTTTGAGATCCTGGCAGTCTTTTTTGTTCTGGCCATCATGCTCTGCATAGACACAGATACAGTCGGACTTTGTATAAAGGGCAAAGATGGGTCCAGAAAAGGGCAGACGACACTCCTAGTCCTAGATTCAGCCGTCCCCGGTGACCGGCTGATCACAACTTAGGTCGTGTCGTGTGCTTCCGTGGTGCCATTTCAAAAAAGAATAAAGTAAAGAGAAAATTAAGAGAAAGAGAACCGACAGTTACCTGAACGAGTGACGATTGATGAAGTTCTGAAAATCCTTTGCAGTCGGCTTGTCAGAGCAGGCGGTAGGCAGAAAGGGTCCAAAATGTCAGAGCAAGTTCAGGGGTCCGAATGTTCTCTTACAAGGTTTTCAAGTGTGAAAATGACCGAAGTCAACACTCCTTTATATAGGCGAAGTGAGAAGGCGAAGGGTCACTTCCAGAATTCAAAATTTTGGCGGGAGAATCTCTCGGCCTCTTGCCGAGTGACACCTGTAACATCTGACAAGGTGACCAGTCACGTGCCACCTGTGAGGGGCAAATGAGTAAGGGATTTTTCTCCACCAATCACCATCTGACAAGTGGACCAATCAGGTTCCGCCATGTGTCCGTCAATAGGCCAATAGGAGCCTGCCACGTGTCAAGCAATGATCCGTCCACCATGGACCAATTATGACACGACACGTGTCCTTCCCATGACACCTGGGATAACCAGTCACCTAGGCCCAACTTCCGAGGGAAGCCCAATCAGCCCAAGGTTAACCTAAACCTAGATTGACACGTTTCCCGAGGTTATAAATACCTCCCTTAATCCTCATTAAGGGAGAGAACACGCTAAAAAGCAGATTACAAACATTAAACACTCTCACCTAGAGAGACCCAATCACTTTAATTTCCGCATTAATTACTCCTTAATCAAGTACAAACTTGACCGTCGGAGGCGGATCTCCAATCATCCGGAGCATCCGTTTGTTTTGCAGGTACAGGCGTCCGGTTCCAGTCTCGAAATTGTAACTCTCCCGCAGGACATCAGAAAACTCCGAAACACATTTGACTTTCATTTGATCTAATTAGCTTTGATGAATGCATTTGACTTTCATTCGATTAAAAAGGTTTGTTTGAATGTGTTTGACTTTCATTTGATTCAATTAGCTTTGTAGAATGCATTAGACTTTCATTTGATTCAATTAGCTTTGATTGAATGTGTTTGACTTTCATTTTAATCAATTAGCTTTGTTGAATGCATTTGACTTTCATTTGATTCAAAATTATTTGTTTGAATGTGTTTGACTTTTATTTGATTCTATTAGCTTTGTAGAATGTATTTTAATTTCATTTGATTCAATTAGCTTTGTTTGAATACGTTTGACTTTCATTTCATTTAATTAGCTTTGTAGAATCCATTTGACTTTCATTTGATAGCTTTGTTGAATGCATTTGACCTTCATTTGATTCAAAAAGCTTTGTTTGAATGAATTTGACTTTTATTTTATTCATTTCGCTTTGTAGAATGCATTTGACTTTCATTTGATTCAATTAGATTTGTGGAATGCATTTGACTTTCATATGATTCAAAAAGCTATGTTTGAATGTGTTTGACTTTCATTTGAATTAATTACCTTTGTTTGAATGTGTTTTACTTTCATTTGATTTAATTAGCTTTGTAGAATGCATTTGACTTTCATTTGATTCAATTAGCTTTGATGAATGCATTTGACTTTCATTTGATTCAAAAAGGTTTGTTTGAATGTGTTTGACTTTATTTGATTCAATTAGCTTTGTAAAAAGCATTAGACTTTCATTTGATTCAATTAGCTTAGTTTGAATTTGTTTGACTTTCATTTGATTCAATTAGCTTTGTGGAATGCATTTGACTTTCATATGATTCAAAAAGTTTTGTTTGAATGTGTTTGACTTTCATTTGAATCAATTAGCTTTGTTTGAATGTGTTTTACTTTCATTTGATTTAATTAGCTTTGTTAAATGCATTTGACTTTCATTTGATCTAATTAGCTTTGATGAATGCATTTGACTTTCATTTGATTCAAGAAGCTTTTTTTGAATGTGTTTGACTTTCATTTGATTCAATTAGCTTAGTAGAATGCATTACACTTTCATTTGATTCAATTAGCTTTGATTGAATGTGTTTGACTTTCATTTTATTCAATTAGCTTTGTTGAATGCATTTGACTTTCATTTGATTCAAAATGCTTTGTTTGAATGTGTTTGACTTTTATTTGATTCAATTAGCTTTGTAGAATGTATTATAATTTCATTTGATTCAATTAGCTTTGTTTGAATACGTTTGACTTTCATTTCATTTAATTAGCTTTGTAGAATGCATTTGACTTTCATTTGATAGCTTTGTTGAATGCATTTGACCTTCATTTGATTCAAAAAGCTTTGTTTGAATGAATTTGACTTTTATTTTATTCATTTCGCTTTGTAGAATGCATTTGACTTTCATTTGATTCAATTAGATTTGTGGAATGCATTTGACTTTCATATGATTCAAAAAGCTATGTTTGAATGTGTTTGACTTTCATTTGAATTAATTACCTTTGTTTGAATGTGTTTTACTTTCATTTAATTTAATTAGCTTTGTAGAATGCATTTGACTTTCATTTGATTCAATTAGCTTTGATGAATGCATTTGACTTTCATTTGATTCAAAAAGGTTTGTTTGAATGTGTTTGACTTTATTTGATTCAATTAGCTTTGTAAAAAGCATTAGACTTTCATTTGATTCAATTAGCTTAGTTTGAATTTGTTTGACTTTCATTTGATTCAATTAGCTTTGTGGAATGCATTTGACTTTCATATGATTCAAAAAGCTTTGTTTGAATGTGTTTGACTTTCATTTGAATCAATTAGCTTTGTTTGAATGTGTTTTACTTTCATTTGATTTAATTATCTTTGTTGTATGCATTTGACTTTCATTTGATCTAATTAGCTTTGATGAATGCATTTGACTTTCATTTGATTCAAGAAGCTTTTTTTGAATGTGTTTGACTTTCATTTGATTCAATTAGCTTTGTAGAATGCATTACACTTTCATTTGATTCAATTAGCTTTGATTGAATGTGTTTGACTTTCATTTTATTCAATTAGCTTTGTTGAATGCATTTGACTTTCATTTGATTCAAAATGCTTTGTTTGAATGTGTTTGACTTTTATTTGATTCAATTAGCTTTGTAGAATGTATTATAATTTCATTTGATTCAATTAGCTTTGTTTGAATACGTTTGACTTTCATTTCATTTAATTAGCTTTGTAGAATGCATTTGACTTTCATTTGATAGCTTTGTTGAATGCATTTGACCTTCATTTGATTCAAAAAGCTTTGTTTGAATGAATTTGACTTTTATTTTATTCATTTCGCTTTGTAGAATGCATTTGACTTTCATTTGATTCAATTAGATTTGTGGAATGCATTTGACTTTCATATGATTCAAAAAGCTATGTTTGAATGTGTTTGACTTTCATTTGAATCAATTAGCTTTGTTTGAATGTGTTTTACTTTCATTTGATTTAATTAGCTTTGTAGAATGCATTTGACTTTCATTTGATTCAATTAGCTTTGATGAATGCATTTGACTTTCATTTGATTCAAAAAGGTTTGTTTGAATGTGTTTGACTTTATTTGATTCAATTAGCTTTGTAGAAAGCATTAGACTTTCATTTGATTCAATTAGCTTAGTTTGAATTTGTTTGACTTTCATTTGATTCAATTAGCTTTGTGGAATGCATTTGACTTTCATATGATTCAAAAAGCTTTGTTTGAATGTGTTTGACTTTCATTTGAATCAATTAGCTTTGTTTGAATGTGTTTTACTTTCATTTGATTTAATTAGCTTTGTTAAATGCATTTGACTTTCATTTGATCTAATTAGCTTTGATGAATGCATTTGACTTTCATTTGATTCAAGAAGCTTTTTTTGAATGTGTTTGACTTTCATTTGATTCAATTAGCTTTGTAGAATGCATTAGACTTTCATTTGATTCAATTAGCTTTGATTGAATGTGTTTGACTTTCATTTTATTCAATTAGCTTTGTTGAATGCATTTGACTTTCATTTGATTCAAAATGCTTTGTTTGAATGTGTTTGACTTTTATTAGATTCTATTAGCTTTGTAGAATGTATTATAATTTCATTTGATTCAATTAGCTTTGTTTGAATACGTTTGACTTTCATTTCATTTAATTAGCTTTGTAGAATGCATTTGACTTTCATTTGATAGCTTTGTTGAATGCATTTGACCTTCATTTGATTCAAAAAGCTTTGTTTGAATGAATTTGACTTTTATTTTATTCATTTCGCTTTGTAGAATTCATTTGACTTTCATTTGATTCAATTAGATTTGTGGAATGCATTTGACTTTCATATGATTCAAAAAGCTATGTTTGAATGTGTTTGACTTTCATTTGAATCAATTAGCTTTGTAGAATGCATTACACTTTCATTTGATTCAATTAGCTTTGATTGAATGTGTTTGACTTTCATTTTATTCAATTAGCTTTGTCGAATGCATTTGACTTTCATTTGATTAAAAATGCTTTGTTTGAATGTGTTTGACTTTTATTTGATTCAATTAGCTTTGTAGAATGTATTATAATTTCATTTGATTCAATTAGCTTTGTTTGAATACGTTTGACTTTCATTTCATTTAATTAGCTTTGTAGAATGCATTTGACTTTCATTTGATAGCTTTGTTGAATGCATTTGACCTTCATTTGATTCAAAAAGCTTTGTTTGAATGAATTTGACTTTTATTTTATTCATTTCGCTTTGTAGAATGCATTTGACTTTCATTTGATTCAATTAGATTTGTGGAATGCATTTGACTTTCATATGATTCAAAAAGCTATGTTTGAATGTGTTTGACTTTCATTTGAATCAATTAGCTTTGTTTGAATGTGTTTTAATTTCATTTGATTTAATTAGCTTTGTAGAATGCATTTGACTTTCATATGATTCAATTAGCTTTGATGAATGCATTTGACTTTCATTTAATTCAAAAAGGTTTGTTTGAATGTGTTTGACTTTATTTGATTCAATTAGCTTTGTAGAATGCATTAGACTTTCATTTGATTCAAAAAGGTTTGTTTGAATGTGTTTAACTTTATTTGATTCAATTAGCTTTGTAGAATGCATTAGACTTTCATTTGATTCAATTAGCTTTGATTGAATGTGTTTGACTTTCATTTTATTCAATTAGCTTTGTTGAATGCATTTGACTTTCATTTGATTCAAAAATGCTTTGTTTGAATGTGTTTGACTTTTATTTGATTCTATTAGCTTTGTAGAATGTATTAGAATTTCATTTGATTCAATTAGCTTTGTTTGAATACGTTTGACTTTCATTTCATTTAATTAGCTTTGTAGAATCCATTTAACTTTCATTTGATAGCTTTGTTGAATGCATTTGACCTTCATTTGATTCAAAAAGCTTTGTTTAAATGAATTTGACTTTTATTTTATTCATTTCGCTTTGTAGAATGCATTTGACTTTCATTTGATTCAATTAGATTTGTGGAATGCATTTGACTTTCATATGATCCAAAAAGCTATGTTTGAATGTGTTTTACTTTCATTTGATTTAATTAGCTTTGTAGAATGCATTTGACTTTCATTTGATTCAATTAGCTTTGATGAATGCATTTGACTTTCATTTGATTCAAAAAGGTTTGTTTGAATGTGTTTGACTTTATTTGATTCAATTAGCTTTGTAGAAAGCATTAGACTTTCATTTGATTCAATTAGCTTAGTTTGAATTTGTTTGACTTTCATTTAATTCAATTAGCTTTGTGGAATGCATTTGACTTTCATATGATTCAAAAAGCTTTGTTTGAATGTGTTTGACTTTCATTTGAATCAATTAGCTTTGTTTGAATGTGTTTTACTTTCATTTGATTTAATTAGCTTTGTTAAATGCATTTGACTTTCATTTGATCTAATTAGTTTTGATGAATGCATTTGACTTTCATTTGATTCAAGAAGCTTTTTTTGAATGTGTTTGACTTTCATTTGATTCAATTAGCTTTGTAGAATGCATTAGACTTTCATTTGATTCAATTAGCTTTGATTGAATGTGTTTGACTTTCATTTTATTCAATTAGCTTTGTTGAATGCATTTGACTTTCATTTGATTCAAAATGCTTTGTTTGAATGTGTTTGACTTTTATTTGATTCTATTAGCTTTGTAGAATGTATTATAATTTCATTTGATTCAATTAGCTTTGTTTGAATACGTTTGACTTTCATTTCATTTAATTAGCTTTGTAGAATGCATTTGACTTTCATTTGATAGCTTTGTTGAATGCATTTGACCTTCATTTGATTCAAAAAGCTTTGTTTGAATGAATTTGACTTTTATTTTATTCATTTCGCTTTGTAGAATGCATTTGACTTTCATTTGATTCAATTAGATTTGTTGAATGCATTTGACTTTCATATGATTCAAAAAGCTATGTTTGAATGTGTTTGACTTTCATTTGAATCAATTAGCTTTGTTTGAATGTGTTTTACTTTCATTTGATTTAATTAGCTTTGTAGAATGCATTTGACTTTCATTTGATTCAATTAGCTTTGATGAATGCATTTGACTTTCATTTGATTCAAAAAGGTTTGTTTGAATGTGTTTGACTTTATTTGATTCAATTAGCTTTGTAGAAAGCATTAGACTTTCATTTGATTCAATTAGCTTAGTTTGAATTTGTTTGACTTTCATTTGATTCAATTAGCTTTGTGGAATGCATTTGACTTTCATATGATTCAAAAAGCTTTGTTTGAATGTGTTTGACTTTCATTTGAATCAATTAGCTTTGTTTGAATGTGTTTTACTTTCATTTGATTTAATTAGCTTTGTTAAATGCATTTGACTTTCATTTGATCTAATTAGCTGTAATGAATGCATTTGACTTTCATTTGATTCAAGAAGCTTTGTTTGAATGTGTTTGACTTTCATTTGATTCAATTAGCTTTGTAGAATGCATTAGACTTTCATTTGATTCAATTAGCTTTGATTGAATGTGTTTGACTTTCATTTTATTCAATTAGCTTTGTTGAATGCATTTGACTTTCATTTGATTCAAAATGCTTTGTTTGAATGTGTTTGACTTTTATTTGATTCTATTAGCTTTGTAGAATGTATTAGAATTTCATTTGATTCAATTAGCTTTGTTTGAATACGTTTGACTTTCATTTCATTTAATTAGCTTTGTAGAATCCATTTGACTTTCATTTGATAGCTTTGTTGAATGCATTTGACCTTCATTTGATTCAAAAAGCTTTGTTTGAATGAATTTGACTTTTATTTTATTCATTTCGCTTTGTAGAACGCATTTGACTTTCATTTGATTCAATTAGATTTGTGGAATGCTTTTGACTTTCATATGATTCAAAAAGCTATGTTTGAATGTGTTTGACTTTCATTTGAATCAATTAGCTTTGTTTGAATGTGTTTTACTTTCATTTGATTTAATTAGCTTTGTAGAATGCATTTGACTTTCGTTTGATTCAATTAGCTTTGATGAATGCATTTGAATTTCATTTGATTCAAAAAGCTTAGTTTGAATGTGTTAGACTTTCATTTTATTCAATTAGCTTTGTAGAATGCATTAGACTTTCATTTGATTCAATTAGCTTTGTTTGAATGTGTTTAACTTTCATTTGATTCAATTAGCTTGGTTGAATGCATTTGACTTTCATTTGATTCAAAAAGCTTTGTTTAAATGTGTTTAACTTTCATTTGATTCTATAAGCTTTGTATAATGTAATAGAATTTCATTTGAGTCAATTAGCTTTATTTGAATATGTTTGGTTTTCATTTCATTCAATGAGCCTTGTAGAATCCATTTGACTTTCATTTGATTCAATTAGCTTTGTAGAATGCATTAGACTTTCATTTGATTTAATTAGCTTTGTTTGAATGAGTTTGACTTTCATTTGATTCAATTAGCTTTGTAGAATGCATTTAACTTTCATTTGATTCAATTAGCTTTGTTGAATGCATTTGCCTTTCATATGATTCAAAAAGCTTTGTTTGAATGTGTTTGACTTTTATTTGATTCAATTAGTTTTGTAGAATGCATTAGACTTTCATTTGATTAAATTAGATTTGTTTGAATGTGTTTGACTTTCATTTGATTCAATTAGCTTTTTAAAAATGCATTTGACTTTCAATTGATTTAATTAGCTTTGTAGAATGCATTTGATTTTCATTTGATTCAATTAGCTTTGATGAATGCATTTGACTTTCATTTGATTCAAAAAGGTTTGTTTGAATGTGTTTGACTTTATTTGATTCAATTAGCTTTGTAGAATGCATTAGACTTTCATTTGATTCAATTAGCTTTGATTGAATGTGTTTGACTTTCATTTTATTCAATTAGCTTTGTTGAATGCATTTGACTTTCATTTGATTCAAAAATGCTTTGTTTGAATGTGTTTGACTTTTATTTGATTCTATTAGCTTTGTAGAATGTATTAGAATTTCATTTGATTCAATTAGCTTTGTTTGAATACGTTTGACTTTCATTTCATTTAATTAGCTTTGTAGAATCCATTTAACTTTCATTTGATAGCTTTGTTGAATGCATTTGACCTTCATTTGATTCAAAAAGCTTTGTTTAAATGAATTTGACTTTTATTTTATTCATTTCGCTTTGTAGAATGCATTTGACTTTCATTTGATTCAATTAGATTTGTGGAATGCATTTGACTTTCATATGATCCAAAAAGCTATGTATGAATGTGTTTTACT
The DNA here is from genome assembly GCF_001683475.1 of Chenopodium quinoa. Classification (NCBI taxonomy): domain Eukaryota; kingdom Viridiplantae; phylum Streptophyta; class Magnoliopsida; order Caryophyllales; family Amaranthaceae; genus Chenopodium; species Chenopodium quinoa. Next base: position 26,315 of record NW_018745571.1, read on the forward strand.
TTCATTTGATTTAATTAGCTTTGTAGAATGCATTTGACTTTCATTTGATTCAATTAGCTTTGATGAATGCATTTGACTTTCATTTGATTCAAAAAGGTTTTTTTGAATGTGTTTGACTTTATTTGATTCAATTAGCTTTGTAGAAAGCATTAGACTTTCATTTGATTCAATTAGCTTAGTTTGAATTTGTTTGACTTTCATTTGATTCAATTAGCTTTGTGGAATGCATTTGACTTTCATATGATTCAAAAAGCTTTGTTTGAATGTGTTTGACTTTCATTTGAATCAATTAGCTTTGTTTGAATGTGTTTTACTTTCATTTGATTTAATTAGCTTTGTTAAATGCATTTGACTTTCATTTGATCTAATTAGCTTTGATGAATGCATTTGACTTTCATTTGATTCAAGAAGCTTTTTTTGAATGTGTTTGACTTTCATTTGATTCAATTAGCTTTGTAGAATGCATTAGACTTTCATTTGATTCAATTAGCTTTGATTGAATGTGTTTGACTTTCATTTTATTCAATTAGCTTTGTTGAATGCATTTGACTTTCATTTGATTCAAAATGCTTTGTTTGAATGTGTTTGACTTTTATTTGATTCTATTAGCTTTGTAGAATGTATTATAATTTCATTTGATTCAATTAGCTTTGTTTGAATACGTTTGACTTTCATTTCATTTAATTAGCTTTGTAGAATGCATTTGACTTTCATTTGATAGCTTTGTTGAATGCATTTGACCTTCATTTGATTCAAAAAGCTTTGTTTGAATGAATTTGACTTTTATTTTATTCATTTCGCTTTATAGAATGCATTTGACTTTCATTTGATTCAATTAGATTTGTGGAATGCATTTGACTTTCATATGATTCAAAAAGCTATGTTTGAATGTGTTTGACTTTCATTTGAATCAATTAGCTTTGTTTGAATGTGTTTTACTTTCATTTGATTTAATTAGCTTTGTAGAATGCATTTAACTTTCATTTGATTCAATTAGCTTTGATGAATGCATTTGACTTTCATTTGATTCAAAAAGGTTTATTTGAATGTGTTTGACTTTATTTGATTCAATTAGCTTTGTAGAAAGCATTAGACTTTCATTTGATTCAATTAGCTTAGTTTGAATTTGTTTGACTTTCATTTGATTCAATTAGCTTTGTGGAATGCATTTGACTTTCATATGATTCAAAAAGCTTTGTTTGAATGTGTTTGACTTTCATTTGAATCAATTAGCTTTGTTTGAATGTGTTTTACTTTCATTTGATTTAATTAGCTTTGTTAAATGCATTTGACTTTCATTTGATCTAATTAGCTGTAATGAATGCATTTGACTTTCATTTGATTCAAGAAGCTTTGTTTGAATGTGTTTGACTTTCATTTGATTCAATTAGCTTTGTAGAATGCATTAGACTTTCATTTGATTCAATTAGCTTTGATTGAATGTGTTTGACTTTCATTTTATTCAATTAGCTTTGTTGAATGCATTTGACTTTCATTTGATTCAAAATGCTTTGTTTGAATGTGTTTGACTTTTATTTGATTCTATTAGCTTTGTAGAATGTATTAGAATTTCATTTGATTCAATTAGCTTTGTTTGAATACGTTTGACTTTCATTTCATTTAATTAGCTTTGTAGAATGCATTTGACTTTCATTTGATAGCTTTGTTGAATGCATTTGACCTTCATTTGATTCAAAAAGCTTTGTTTGAATGAATTTGACTTTTATTTTATTCATTTCGCTTTGTAGAATGCATTTGACTTTCATTTGATTCAATTAGATTTGTTGAATGCATTTGACTTTCATATGATTCAAAAAGCTATGTTTGAATGTGTTTGACTTTCATTTGAATCAATTAGCTTTGTTTGAATGTGTTTCACTTTCATTTCATTTAATTAGCTTTGTAGAATGCATTTGACTTTCATTTGATTCAATTATCTTTGATGAATGCATTTGACTTTCATTTGATTCAAAAAGGTTTGTTTGAATGTGTTTGACTTTATTTGATTCAATTAGCTTTGTATAAAGCATTAGACTTTCATTTGATTCAATTAGCTTAGTTTGAATTTGTTTGACTTTCATTTGATTTAATTAGCTTTGTGAAATGCATTTGACTTTCATATGATTCAAAAAGCTTTGTTTGAATGTGTTTGACTTTCATTTGAATCTATTAGCTTTGTTTGAATGTGTTTTACTTTCATTTGATTTAATTAGCTTTGTTAAATGCATTTGACTTTCATTTGATCTAATTAGCTTTGATGAATGCATTTGACTTTCATTTGATTCAAGAAGCTTTGTTTGAATGTGTTTGACTTTCATTTGATTCAATTAGCTTTGTAGAATGCATTAGACTTTCATTTTATTCAATTAGCTTTGATTGAATGTGTTTGACTTTCATTTTATTCAATTAGCTTTGTTGAATGCATTTGACTTTCATTTGACTCAAAATGCTTTGTTTGAATGTGTTTGACTTTTATTTGATTCTATTAGCTTTGTAGAATGTATTAGAATTTCATTTGATTCAATTAGCTTTGTTTGAATACGTTTGACTTTCATTTCATTTAATTAGCTTTGTAGAATCCATTTGACTTTCATTTGATAGCTTTGTTGAATGCATTTGACCTTCATTTGATTCAAAAAGCTTTGTTTGAATGAATTTTGATTAGGGGATTTTTCTCCCACCAATCGAAATGCGCCACGTGGGCCAATCAGGTCCTGCCAAGTGTCCCCCATTTGGAACTGTCAGGGCTTGCCACGTGGCACGCACTTATTCGTCCACCTTGGACCTATTATGTCATGACACGTGGCATACTCCATGCCTAATGGAGAAACCGGCCACCCAGGCCCAACTTCCGAGGGAAGCCCAATCAGCCCTAGGTTAACCTAAACCTAGGATTGGCACGTTTCCCAAGGTTATAAATACCTCCCTTAATCCTCATTAAGGGGGATTACGGAGATTACACAGAGATAACAGGCTGATCACGCTAACAAAGCAGATTACCTACATTAAACACTCTCACCTAGAGAGACCCAATCACTTTAATTTCCGCATTAATTACTCCATAATCAAGTACTAACTTGATCGTTGGAGGCGGAGCACCCATCACCAGGAGTCTCCGTTGTTTTGCAGGTACAGGCGTCCGGTTCCAGTCTCGGAATTGTAACTCTCCCGCAGGACATCAGAAAACCCCGAAACATTTGGCGCCGTCTGTGGGGAGAGTACTTCTGAGATGGCATCCAAGTCTGTACCGACACCTGAAGAAAGGCGTCCCCTAGACGACCCTCAAGTTCAGTCGGATCACGATACTGAGAGTGAATTTGAAGTTGATGCTCACACAGCTTCAGACGGGACCCTAAGGGCTCGACGTACCCGTTATACCGAAAGGAGGGAACGTGAACATCTTCAAACAGGAAGCGAGCCAGCAGGCGCACCGCCTGTTCGGCAGCAGCCGACTGATGGATCTGCTCCCATCACAAGGAACGAACTCATGACCTTCATGAGGGACTTCAAGGGAGAAATTCAAGAGTTGATCAACAAGAAGCCGCCTGCTCTGGACAAGGAGCAGTCGGCTAAGAAACCTTCCACTTCACTGAAGAGGAAGCCAGTTCAAGGGCGAGATGCGACACCTCATCCTAAATCTAGGAAGCGGGAGCCGACTGCCCTTGATTTCACAAAATACCGTTTTCCTACTCCAGGAAATAGGAAACATGTTCGTCATATTCAGGCGGACGGGTCGAGGAAATCATACACAGACGCTCGGCTACTGCTAGAGCAGAAGAAGAGTGACCGATTGTCAGAGTCGGCCTCTACTTCAAACTTCCAAGACAGTCTGCGAAATACCTCAATGAGGCATACGCAGTCGTATCATGAGAGTCAGTCAGGCGACACCTCCCGTCAGTCTGGCTTTCATAGTGACCAGGCGGTACCAAACTTACCGTTTGTGCCGCAACAACAGTATATTTTGCAGCCACCTCCGTTTGGTGGACATGCAGCAAAAAACGTCCAACCTATGGACTGGCAGCTACGGTTGCTTAGACTTGGTGAACAGCCGTCGGCTTTCTCCAAGGAAATTACTGAAGCCGCTCAGCCGGCCAAAGTGAAAAATGTATTAGTAGGCGCCTATGACGGCACTACTAACCTAGAAGACCATCTTATGGCCTTCACCAACCTGATGTACCTTCAAGGGTTGGATGATCCCACCTGGTGCAAGTGTTTCCCAGCGACTCTCAAAGGAATTGCACAACAATGGTTCGGCAACCTGCCGACTGGTTGTGTAAATAGCTTCAGGACGCTTGCTTACTTATTCATCTCCAACTTCGCCATGAACATCCCTGCAAAGAAGACGACCCTTGATTTAGGAACAATTCAGCAGGGCGAGAAGGAGGGGCTTCGTTCTTACATCAGGCGTTTTAACCTGATGAGAATACAGATTCAAGGGTTACCGGATGAGGTAGCCTATACTTACTTTTTCAGAGGTCTCAAGGACGGGTCGACCTTTAAATTTGACTTGGTCCGAAAGAGGGTGGTGACTCTTCAAGAGGCCTTGATTGAAGCGGAAGCCTATATACAGGCGACTGATCTTTGTAGTACGGGAAGACAGTCGGACGGTAAAAGGTTCGACAAAAAAGAAGGACGACAGAAGCAGTCGTCCAACAAAGACGATAAAAGAAAAGAGGTTTTGGCGGCTGATTCCTCTAAACAGCCGGCCCAGAAAAAGAAAAAAGAATTCAAACCATACTCCCCAAAGTATGCGTTTAACAAGGATAACCAGTTTATCCTAAAAGAAATCAAGGGACGGATCTCAATTGAGAAGCCGATCCCCATGAAGGGTTCTGCAAACAACCGGAACCAAGAAAAATTCTGTGCTTATCATGAAGATGTTGGTTATTACACCAATGACTGCATCAGTCTCATGCGGTATCTGGACCGCCTGGCTGAGCAAGGTGATCTTGACACTTATGTCAAGAAATCTACGGGGAACACTTCCTCAAAAAAGCAGTCGGCCAAAAAGAATCAACAGGCCGACAGCTCCGATACAGATGATGCAGTCGTCTACACCATTGCAGGCGGCTTCTCAGGAGGCGGCCCCACTATTAGGGGCAACAAAGACAATATCAGGCGGTTAGATGTAAATTCCGTTCACCAAGAACGGTCGTCCAAATATTTATTTCCTGAGATTGTCATCACTGAAGAAGATCTAGGAGGGGTAAGAGGGCCGCATGACGACCCTATCGTTATTGAATGTAAAGTGGACAACCAGAGAGTTGGCCGAATCCTCATAGATACCGGAAGCTCCTCAGATCTCATCAGTAGCAAATGTCTGTCGAAACTAAAATATCAGACTGATTGCATACATCCGGCATCCCACCCTTTAGTAGGATTTGGAGGAGGAGTCGTCCACTTAGTGGGACGAGTGGATTTACCCATCCGCCTAGGCGAAAAAGGGGAAGGGCGACACATGGTAGTCCGGTTCCTTGTAGTAGAAGAACTCTCGGCCTACAACATGATTCTGGGACGACCAACCCTGAATAATTCCAAGGCTGTTATAATCCCATCTCTTATGTTGCTCAAGTTTTAGAGGGATAATGGAACAGTCGGCTCCCTAAGGGGAGATTAGAGGATGGCCCGAGAGTGCTATCTCTCGGATGTCAAGCCCACTGTTATGGCCACTGGGTCGACTGGTGGAAAAACAGACCTTGGCAAAGTCAAGGAGAGTGCGCCTGTTCAAGAAGAAGGCGGCAAGAAGAGAAAGGCATCCCAGACAGGGGCCGCAAGAAAAGACAAAAAATAGCAGTCATTGGCAGAGGAGCGGTCGGATGAATTCCGCCCTCAGCTGGCTGGTGAGCATACAGACTTGATCTTAGACGACTCACGTCCTGAGCGAACAGTCAAAGTTGGGACGACTGCTCTGAGAGACCTTGGTGACGACTTTCACAAACTATTGAAAGAATACAAGGACATCTTTGCATTCGAAGTCCGTGAAATGCCAGGCATTAGTCCTGATCTGGCGGTACATAAACTAGCCGTGGATCCGAAAAAGAAGCCGGTACGGCAGAAGAAGCGGAACCATGGCGAAGAAAGAATTCAGGCGGCAGCCGCCGAAGTTAAAAAATTACTTGATGCAGGGTTCATTCGGCAATGTTACTTCCCAGACTGGGTTGCAAATGTGGTGCTTGTTAAAAAGCCGAATGACACCTGGCGAATGTGTGTAGACTACACAGATTTAAAAAAGGCGTGCCCCAAATACAGTTACCCTCTGCCTAAAATTGATAACCTGGTCGACTCAACAGCCGGCCATGCTTTGATGAGCTTTATGGACGCCTACTCTGGTTTCCATCAAATTCCTTTATGGAAGAAAGATCAGGAGAAGACGGCCTTCGTCACTGATCAGGGGTTATACTGTTACACGGTCATGCCGTTTGGTCTGAAGAATGCCCTGGCTACCTTCCAGCGAATGATAAACACTGTGTTCTTTGATCAGATTGGGAGAAACGTCGAGGCATACATTGATGATATGATTGTCAAAACTAAACTTCAGAAAGATCATCTGTCGGACCTCCGAGAAACTTTCGCCACACTCAGGCGGCACCATGTCATGCTCAATCCCAAGAAATGTGTCTTTGGAGTTGAGTCTGGGAAATTTCTCGGATTCCTTATCAATCAGAGAGGAATAGAGGCGAACCTTGAGAAGGTGCAGGCGGTCATTGACATGCAGTCGCCTCGTACCATCCGAGAGGTTCAGAAGTTAACAGGTTGTTTGGCGGCCTTGGGAAGATTTCTAAGCCGATCAGGCGACAAATGCCTATACTTTTTCCAGGCAATTAAGAAAAAGGCAAGGTTTGAATGGGGGCCGGATGCAGAGGCCGCCTTCCAGAAATTGAAAGTTCACTTGCATTCCTTGCCGAGGCTGGTCAGCCCTTTGCCCAAAGAAGTACTCTACATGTACCTGGCCGTCTCTGATCATGCGTTAAGCGCTGTTCTCCTTGCTGAAAGAGACGGCTGTCAGCTCCCAGTCTTCTTTGTCAGTCACGTACTAAAAAATGCCGAGTTGAGGTATCCCTTAGTGGAGAAATTTGGTCTTGCACTCTTCATGGCTGTTAAAAAATTGAAGCCCTACTTTTTGGCACATGTAGTCGTCGTGTATACAGACCAACCTATCAAGCGGCCACTGACCATCATGGAGTCGTCAGGCCGAATGATCAAATGGGCCATAGAAATTCAGAGCCTCGAAGTTACTTTTGAGCCTAGAAAAGCAGTGAAGGGGCAAGCCTTTGCTGACTTTATTGTTGAGATGACTCGTCCCCCTGACTCTCAAGTTCCAGATCAAGTCTGGAAGGTATATGTGGACGGAAGCTCTACTTCAAATGGTTGTGGAGCAGGCGTCATATGTCAGTCGCCGGAGGGCGACAGGTACGAGTATGCTCTACGCTTCAGTTTTCAGGCCTCAAACAATGAGGCAGAATATGAAGCTTTACTAGCCGGAATCCGCATGTGCAAGGCGGCAGGGGCAAGAAAACTAAACACCTGTTCCGATTCACAATTGATAGTGAGTCAGTACAATGGCGAATACGAAGCAACCCATCCGGCCATGATCAAGTATTTACGGGCGGTCCGACAAGCAGTCGGCTCCCTTGAGGATTTCCATCTGACCCAAGTGCCGAGATCAGAAAACAACCAGGCGGATGCACTGTCAATATTTGCATCATCCGCCTCCTGTGATACTCCTCGAACTGTTTTTTGAGAAGTAATGGAGAAGAGAAGCATCGAGGAGACCCTATTGGAATCCTAGACAGAAGCTCAACCTGGATGGATCCAATCAGGGCATATCTGACAAACGGTACCCTGCAGGATGATCATCAACAGGCGGCAACACTGAAAAAACGAGCAACCAGTTTTGAAATAATAAAGGGAGAACTTCACAAAAGGGGGTACCTTCAACCCTTCTTAAAGTGTGTTACTCCAGAAAAGGGACGAGAGATACTAGACGATCTTCACTCTGGTTACTGTGCTTCCCATATAGGCGGTAGGACGCTTTCTCAACAGGCAAGGCGGCATGGCTACTTTTGGCCTACTTTAGAAGCAGATGCAATGGAGATGGTGAAAAAATGTGACAAGTGCCAAAGGTTTGGCAAGCTAATTCACCGTCCGGCTACTGACCTCACTACCATTCATAGCCCACTACCGTTTGCTAAATGGGGCATGGACATTCTGGGTCCATATACTCCTGCTACAGGCGGAAGGAGGTACATACTTGTTGCCGTCGACTACTTCACTAAATGGGTAGAGGCGGAGGCAGTAAAGGGAATCAAGACGGAGGATGTAATTTTATTCATTTGGAAAAATGTCATTACTCGGTTCGGCGTTCCCATGTCTATGGTTTTTGATAATAGTCCCCAATTTGAGACGCCTGTTCTCAAAAGCTGGTTGGGTGACCAAGGAATTGCACACTACTTTGCATCTGTCGGCCGTCCACAAGCAAACGGCCAGGTAGAAGCCTTTAATAAAATCATCTCAGACGATCTCTAGAAAAAGATTGAACGAGCAGGCAGCCTACGGGCGGATGAATTACCACATGTTCTCTGGGCCATTAGGACGACTGAAAAAGGGGCGACTGGAGAAACTCCATTCCTCCTAACTTATGGTGCGGAAGCTGTTCTTCCAATAGAACACTACGAGCCGACTCTTCGAGTAATGCTATATGACGAAGAGGCAAACTGGGAAGCCATGCGCCTGGCATTAGATTCACTTCCTGAAAGGAGGGGCAATGATGTCTTGCGCCATGAAATTTACCGCCTGAGAATGACTAGATCATACAACAAAAAAGTACACAGGCGTCCACTCAGAGTGGGGGACTTTGTATTTAGAAAAATGGAAGCAGTTGGTAGGGCTAATGAGTCTGGCAAACTAACTCCCAAATGGGAAGGACCCTACCGAATCTATGAAGAGGTCAGGGACGATACCTACCGGCTAGAAACACCAGACGGACGACCGTTGCCTCGAACTTGGAATGTTGATAATATTAAGAAATATTTCTTTTGAATGATGTAAATAATCAAGAGCTACGTAATAAAAGTTTGCACTTAATATTCAATTTTGTACTAAGAGGGGCACGCCTACTAACAAACAGTCGGCTACTCTCCATAGTTTTTATTCTTACTTAAGAGGGGCATGCCGCCTGTACCTTTACAGTCGGTTACTCTCCATCGAGTATTTACTCTATCTTCAGAGGGGCATGTCGTCTGTACCTTTACAGTTGGCTACTCTCCATCGAGTATTTTACTCACCATAAGGGCATACCGTTTGGACATATAGTCGGCTACTCTCCATAGAAGAGGGCCGACTGGTTCCAAACACACAGCCACCCCCCTTATACTTAGCTAAAAAAGATTAGGGCCTGGCCGACCCTGTGCCTAACAGGCGGCTACCCTCCTTTTACTTAGCACCTACGTTCACCAAGAACTAACCAAGGCCACAGGCCGAATGATCAGACCAGGCGCCAAGCCAACTGATCAAATCTTCAAAACTAATACGCCCTGTCCCAACATCATAGCAGGCGTCCGGCGGCATCCCTCTGGATGAAATTCGTCGCAGAGAGCAGCTCCCTTTTGGGTGGAACATTGCTCTATAAACTAATTACACGGAACCTATACGACTGCCCCCAAGGGCAACCACGTAGCCGTTTTTGAGACAAGGATAACTGTATAACTAACCAAACTAGTGGTAGCAGTTGACATCTGAGTCAGATGACCGCCTGTATTACTTGGGATAAATGCAGGGGGTACCTCTTGAGTTAATAGCCAACAAACATTGGCGAATCAAGGGGTCTAGCCTGCCTCCGCTGCCTGGTACCTCTACTTCTCAAGCAAGAGTGACGGCGACTGAGTAACACCAACGTTAACTCATAGTCACTCCCTCAAACTTAGTATGGAACCTAAAAGGTTTGAGTAGACCGCCTGTTTTTTGGCAAAAAGGGGCACTCAAATCCCTATTCCTACTAGGTAACCTCTTGAGTTAATAGCCAACAAACATTGGCGAATCAAAAGGTTCAGCCGGCCTCTGCCGCCTGGTACCTTTACTACTCAAGCAGGAGTGACGGCGACTGAGTAACACCAACGTTAACTCATAGTCACTCTCTCAAACTTAGTATGGAGCCTAAAAGGTATGAGTCGTCCGCCTGTTTTTAGCAAACAGGGGCTCTCAACAACTACTCCTGCTAGGTTAACAACCTCTTGAGTTAATAGCCAACAAACATTGGCGAATCAAGGGGAACAACCGGTACCCACCGCTTGATACCTCTACTACTCAGTTACTTAGCAACTAGGTAACAATCATGTTTACTTGGTCAGACCACTTTCCTACTTGGTTAATTTTGCAAATGACAGGACCGCCTGCCTAAAAGGGATCCAGTTTAAAATGGTTCGAATACCGATTGGATAAATGGCCGACTGATCGTCTATCCTGGAAACAGACAACCAGTCGTCCAGGGGCATAGGCGGCGTGAATAACTATCTGTACCTGTCTGCAACTATCGGCCATGTAAAACAGTTGGTATAGTGTTCAATTGGATATCAGAATATTCAATACTTAAACAAATTTGAAGCAAAACCAAAAATTCATTTAAAAGAAGCCGGTCATTAAAGACTGGCAAAATATTCAGAGCCCCGGCCCCCTGGCCGGGTAAATACAAAACAAACGGCACGCAGGCCGTGGAAAGAATACATAAAGCTTAAGAAGGGGGCAGATCTTCAATATTAGTAGCTGCCGCCTGGTCAGCACTCTTCTTGCTGGACTCGGCTTCAGCTGCATCCTTTTTTGATGCATTACCCCCAAGCGGCACAAGCGCCACTACCGGCTCCTTCTCCTCCAACGCCTCCTCCAACGCCTCTTCCTCAGCAGCCGCCAGGATCTCCTGATTATATGTGTTAGAACACTGGCGGTACGTTTTTTCCCATGAGGCAAAGTCGGCATTGGGGAAGAGGCGGCCCCAAGTCATGCGCTGGATTTGAGCAGAGTCTTCCATCATCTCCCTGTTGTATATTTGGAGTAACACTCGAAATACACAAGGGATAAACCAAGGGATAGATAAGGCTAAAGAACCAAAGGCTTCTTAGATACAGTCACACCACTAAGAAACGTTTTGGATTCCTAAGATCACAAGCCAACTAGTAGCCTAAACTAGCTAACTAAGCAAAGGAAACGAAATTCCAAATCCAAGAATTTCAGGTTTTTGTTTCTAATCCAAGAAACGAATGTAAGACAAGTTTTTTTTGTTCGAAATAATCTGATTTTTCATTCACATTTGCTTGCTATTTATAGTGAGCAAGCATCTTAAGTACAAGCTAAGTCAAGTGGCTTAAAGCTCACTTGTTACACGTCCAACTAAGTACATATCAGCTTTTTGTAGTCTAGATACATTAATAAAAGAAGCCTTACTTAGCTAGATACATCAAGAGCAAATGACGGTTTGTAACCTCCAAATTATGAGTGAAATAAAATCAGAAACAAGAGAGTATAACCCCCCCTTGATTCACGCCAATCAAAGCAGCAACTTGGAGTTGTAACGGCTCCCCTTTTCACGCCCAAATTCAAACAGCAAGTGAAGTGTAACTCCCCCTTGTTTCAAGCCTTGAATTAAGCTTGAATGTATGTAGACAAGGATGTACTTGGACGCCTCTTGAATGTACCCATTGCTGGCTGAAATAAACGGCCACTTGAAGGCTCATTTTAAAGCTTGTAACTCCTCATTGAAGCTGATTGTAACACCCAAGTTAAAGCCTTAAAATACCTCCAAATTAGTTTCGGATTTTATGCCTTCTTCACAAGCTTAAACGGCTGCTTTTGTGATGCATCTTGATCTTGTACTTGATGTGTGAATGTAACATTACATGTTCAGCTAAAAGAACTAAAGAGCATAACTAATTTGCAAACTTAAAATAAGATTAAAGTTTACAACTTATTCAAAGCATAAAAGAAGTAAAACGAACTAGTTAACGAACTAATTAATAAGAACAACAAGAAATTCAAGTGGTTGAATATCTTGCTGCCCAATGATAGAATGCATAGCACCAACGCATGATGCTACATCTTGAACCAACGAAATGTCCATAACCAAGTTGTTAGGCTTGGCTACAACATTCCCCCCTTCTTGAAAAGAGTTTGCCCTCAAACTCGGCAACTCTTCAAACTCATCATAATAAGGTGACAAATCAGCCACATTAAAGGTGCTAGAAACACCATAATCTCCGGGCAACTCAACCTTGTAAGCATTATCATTCACCTTTTCAACAATGGCAAATGGACCATCACTACGAGGACTAACCTTGGACCGTCTTTTGGAAGGAAATCTTTCCTTTCGAAGATGAATCCAAACTAAGTCACCGGGCTGAAAACGGACCTCCTTTCTTTTCTTGTCATAGTATGCCTTAGTCTTTGCATTAGTTTGTTCAATTTTGGAACGAACTTGCTCATGCATAGACTTGATTTCTTTTGCGCGCACCTCGGCATCATTGCTGAACTTGTTTGGTGAGGGAATGGGAGTGAGGTCAATAGGAGTGCACGGATTGAATCCATACACCACTTCAAAAGGACTCAGACCTGTTGTCTTGCTAGGCACACGATTGTAAGCAAACTCCGCATGAGGAAGCATCTCTTCCCATTGCTTGGGACGTTTAGTAGCCAAAGAACGCAACAAGGATCCCAAAGTTCTATTAGTCACTTCGGTTTGGCCATCTGTTTGAGGATGACTTGAAGTGCTAAAGTTCAATTTCGTGCCCATCTTCCTCCATAATGTAAGCCAAAAATGACTTAGAAATTTTGGATCACGATCACTCACCATGGATTTAGGTACACCATGTAAACGAACAATCTCATTGAAAAACAAGTTAGCAACATGAGTAGCATCATAAGTTGTATGACAAGCAATAAAATGAGCCATTTTAGAAAATCGATCAACAACAACCATTATAGAATCTTTCTTTCGTTGGGTGATAGGAAGTCCCACAACGAAATCAAGACTAATATCTTCCCATGGTGCTTGTGGAATAGGTAAGGGCAAAAGATAGCCTTGAGGTAGACTATGACTCTTGGCCTTTTGACATATCACGCATCTTTTCACAATGAACTCCACATCACGGACCAACCTAGGCCAATGAAAGTATTCTTGGACAAGAAGGGTAGTCTTCTCTATGCCAAAGTGTCCCGCCATTCCTCCTTCATGAAACTCTTTGATAAGAGATTCTCTTAAGCTTGATCTTGGAATGCACAACTTGTTTCCTTTGAACAAATAGCCATCTAAAATGTAATAATCTTTGTAAGCATGATTAGAACATTTTAAAAACAAATCACCAAAGTCATGATCATTGTGGTAACTTGCTTTTACATCATCAACACTAATCACCCTTGCTTTGAAAGAATTCAAGAGTGTATATCTCCTTGAAAGCGCATCAGCTCCTTTGTTCATGGCGCCTCTCCTATGCTTGATCACGAAATGAAAAGCTTGCAAATACTCCACCCATTTGGCATGGCGAGGTTGGAGTTTTTGTTGGCTTTGAAGATATTTGAGGGCTTCATGATCCGAATGAAGGATGAACTCCTTGGAAATGAGGTAATGTCTCCAATGGTCCAAAGCACGAACAAGAGCAAAGAACTCCTTATCATAGGTGCTATACTTCCGTTGTGCTTCGTTGAGTTTTTCACTAAAGTAGGCAAGGGGACGCCCAACTTGTGACAAAACAGCACCAATACCAACTCCACTAGCATCGCACTCAACTTCAAAAACTTCATCAAAGTTAGGCAAAGCAAGAATAGGTGCACTAGTAAGTTGATGTTTTACCTCATCAAAGGCCTTTTGAGCCTTATCATTCCAAACTAACTTCTGATTTTTAGTTAGTTCCGTGATAGGTGCCATGAGAGTGCTAAAGTTCCGTACAAATCTTCTATAGAAAGAAGCAAGTCCATGAAAGCTTCGAACTTGTTGAACGGTTTGTGGCGTAGGCCACTCACGAATTGCAGCAACTTTCTTTTCATCAACTTCAATGCCTTGTGATGAAACTTTGAAGCCAAGAAAAATAACTTGGGAAGTGAAGAAATGACACTTCTCTAAGTTACCATACAACTTCTCACGTTCAAGGGCTTCAAAAACCTGTTGCAAATGCATAGAATGCTCTTCTTCCTCCCTACTATACACCAAAATGTCATCAAAATAAACTACAACAAATTTACCCATGAAAGGTTGCATAACCTGATTCATAAGGCGCATAAATGTAGATGGTGCATTAGACAAACCAAATGGCATCACAAGCCATTCATAGAGGCCCTCCTTTGTCTTGAAAGCGGTTTTCCATTCATCTCCTTCGAAAATTCGAATTTGATGATAGCCACTTCTCAAATCAATTTTAGAGAACACTTTAGAACCATACAATTCATCAAGCAAATCATTCAATCTTGGAATAGGAAACCGGTACTTGATAGTGATTTTATTGATTGACCTACTATCAACACACATTCTCCATTCTCCATTCTTCTTAGGCACAATCAAAGTAGGACAAGCACATGGACTAAGAGACTTACGAATAAGACCCTTGGATAGTAATTCTTCCACTTGCCGCTTAATCTCTTCGGTTTCTTTTGGAGTGGTTCTATAGGCCGGTTTGTTTGGGAGCATTGATCCGGGAACAAGATCAATTTTGTGTTGTATGTCACGTTTTGGGGGTAAGCCATGGGGAATGTCTTCGGGGAAAACATGGGAAAAGGTTTTGAGAAGAGGGGTGAGGAGTGGGTGTGGCTCTTCTGGTGACGGTTTGGAAGGGACATCAAGTTGGCTTAAAATGAATGGTTTGTGAGCTTTATACTCATGCAATTCTGATTTTATGAGAGTGGTAAGGTAAGTAGGGGGTGTGGATATGGGGTGATCGTTTTTGAGGTTTAGGGGGGTAAGAAGTATTTTCCGTCCATCCTTAGTGAAGGAATATGTGTTTTTATACCCATCATGCATCACACGCCTATCAAATAACCAAGGTCTACCAAGTAAAATATGACATGCATCCATAGGTATAACATCACACCACAATTCTTCCTCATAAGTTTTACCAATGCTAAATGATAACAAGACTTGTTGTGTTACTTGAATTCCTTTTCCATGATTTAGCCATTGAATCACATAAGGTTTAGGGTGAGGGACGGTTTTAAGTTTCAGTTTGTCTATCATTACTTGTGAAGCTACATTGGTACAACTACCTCCATCAATAATCATTGTACATACCTTTCCACCAATGGTGCAACGAGTGTGAAAGATTGACTCACGTTGCAAACTTCCTTCTTTGCCAACCATATTGCTAAGTGTGCGTCGAACCACCAAGCATTCTTGCAAATATTGCATTCGTTGCTCCATATCTTCTTTCTCTTGTGCAACCTTATTGACATATTCTTGCCAATTAGGGGGTGGGATGTCGGCCATGGTTTGTGTTTGGGTATGTGTTTGGGGTATTGTGTTTGGGTATTTGTTTGCTAGACCCCCCTCCTTCTAGCGCCAAATGTTGTATATTTGGAGTAACACTCGAAATACACAAGGGATAAACCAAGGGATAGATAAGGCTAAAGAACCAAAGGCTTCTTAGATACAGTCACACCACTAAGAAACGTTTTGGATTCCTAAGATCACAAGCCAACTAGTAGCCTAAACTAGCTAACTAAGCAAAGGAAACGAAATTCCAAATCCAAGAATTTCAGGTTTTTGTTTCTAATCCAAGAAACGAATGTAAGACAAGTTTTTTTTGTTCGAAATAATCTGATTTTTCATTCACATTTGCTTGCTATTTATAGTGAGCAAGCATCTTAAGTACAAGCTAAGTCAAGTGGCTTAAAGCTCACTTGTTACACGTCCAACTAAGTACATATCAGCTTTTTGTAGTCTAGATACATTAATAAAAGAAGCCTTACTTAGCTAGATACATCAAGAGCAAATGACGGTTTGTAACCTCCAAATTATGAGTGAAATAAAATCAGAAACAAGAGAGTATAACCCCCCCTTGATTCACGCCAATCAAAGCAGCAACTTGGAGTTGTAACGGCTCCCCTTTTCACGCCCAAATTCAAACAGCAAGTGAAGTGTAACTCCCCCTTGTTTCAAGCCTTGAATTAAGCTTGAATGTATGTAGACAAGGATGTACTTGGACGCCTCTTGAATGTACCCATTGCTGGCTGAAATAAACGGCCACTTGAAGGCTCATTTTAAAGCTTGTAACTCCTCATTGAAGCTGATTGTAACACCCAAGTTAAAGCCTTAAAATACCTCCAAATTAGTTTCGGATTTTATGCCTTCTTCACAAGCTTAAACGGCTGCTTTTGTGATGCATCTTGATCTTGTACTTGATGTGTGAATGTAACATTACATGTTCAGCTAAAAGAACTAAAGAGCATAACTAATTTGCAAACTTAAAATAAGATTAAAGTTTACAACTTATTCAAAGCATAAAAGAAGTAAAACGAACTAGTTAACGAACTAATTAATAAGAACAACAAGAAATTCAAGTGGTTGAATATCTTGCTGCCCAATGATAGAATGCATAGCACCAACGCATGATGCTACATCTTGAACCAACGAAATGTCCATAACCAAGTTGTTAGGCTTGGCTACAACACTCCCGGACCAGCTCTTTCTTCTCTTGCTCGGCCTTTTCCGAGAGCTCCTTAGTAAGACTCTTCTCCAGGGTCACCAGGCGTTCCTTTACGTTGGCCAAGGATTTCTCCAAGGCTTCGTATGAGTACATCTTTAGGCGAAGAGGTTTCAGCTCGGCCTTGAGATTGGTGATGGTCGCCTCCAGCTCGCCATTCCTCTTCTGGGCCGCCTCTAACTGAGCCCGAATAGCGGCGGTAGCCTGCGCCTGATAATAAAGAAGATCAATGGTCAGAACTTCATTTTGGGCAATTTGAAACATTGCCTTATCACAGTTGGAGGCGGCCATAGCTTTTGCAGCCTTTACCTCTTTGTTCTTCCGGTCAAGCGGCTTGCGAAGGTCGTTCACTTGGAGCAGGGCCTAAGTAAAAAGGAACAGGCGTCAGTTTCCAAACAAAAAAGAAAACAGGCGTCCAGGAATTCAAATACTCAAAAATATGCTAAGTATACCTCAGCAAGGACCCCTGCAATCCCGTCTAGGTCAAGGGTTCCGACACCCCTGACCGCCTCCCTTTCAGCTGGAGGAACGACCTTGATCATAGACTTGGCCACCTCGACCAAGTCAGGCTCCTGAGGGCCGGCTGCATCAAGCATAAACAAACGGATTAGACCTAGTAAAAAAGGGAGCAAGTCTAAAATTTACAAGGACAACTTCATACTTCTAGGCGGCCCAGCTGGAGTTTTAGAAGAAGTGGCCGGCTGTTTCTCAGCCGCCACATGTTTCCTGGCAAAACCAGGAGAGCTCGCAACAGTCGTCCTCCGGGCCTTGGGGTCCGGCTGTTGGGAAGAAGAAGCTCTTGGAGCGCCCGTCTAAAAAAGAAGAAAAAAGTCAGTATATGCATAAACGCAACTCTAAAAAGAGGGTGAAAGGTTCGAAGCCCACCAAGGGTGCCCCCTTCTTGGGGGAGTCGGTTGAAGCTTGTTGCATGATGGAGGCCCGCAACATGGCCGCCGCAGTCTTGGAGGCGGTAATTTTGCTCATGGCGTCCGCTGCAAAAACAAACAGCAAAGTTAATAAAAGTTATAACAAAAATGCACGGAACAGCAGAGTATTCGACAGGCCGACTACCTCTTGAGGACCGACTGCTTAGGCCACAGGCGGCCAAAAAGTACTCGTCGTAGAGCCATTTGAAGCTCGGGACGCAGTGCAGGGGTACTTGCTCTCGTACCCCTGAAGTAGAGTCGACCCTCGACTCTACTTTAAAGAGTCCTTTATCTAGGATCTCTTTCTTAGCCTTGGGGGGAACAGGCAGCATGCTGCGGCCGCCTGCAAGAAGGGGCGGATTCCTGTTCCACCTGTTGAGGCGCTTGTTCAGCTCCGTGTCTGAACTCTCAATGATGAAGAAGGTGCACCGCCAGTCCTTCCATTTGTTTGCTTTACCTCTCGTCATGAGGTAGCCCTTGTGGCTCGTCAATTGATACCAGCCGGTACCGCCTGCCTTAGGGGTCCGGCTGAGATAGTTCATGTGGGCGAAAGCCTCGAAGCTCGGCTCCACCCCGTGCAGTTCGCACCCGGCCACATAGCCGAGTACGTTGACCCAGGAGTTCGGGGCTAACTGCCATAACCCCAACTCATACCCATCCAAGATCCGCTGAACAGCCGGATGTAATGGGAAGCGCAGCCCAGCCTTGATGGCCGCCTCGTAGCAGCCAAAGCAGGCGCTATCATAACTGGTACCAGCCGGCCAGACGACTGTGTCTTCTGGATCCGGCACAAACACTAAAAAGCCGGGGCCCATTGTGTGGTTTGCGATAAAGCTCTCCACTTTCTCTTGCATGGCCGTGATCCGGCCCCGGGGTACCGTGCAGTAGTAGGGGGTATTTTGCTCTCGGTAAGAGGCGGATGGCTCCGCCCAATTTTCCCCCTTCTCAACTGCGTGAGAAAGCCTCGCCTCTTGCAGGCGATTGTTTTTCTCTTCTGTGTCCAGAGAAGCATGGCCAGAAGAGCTAGACTCGGAATCGTCCTCTGACGAGTCCGAAGAGGACGACTCCTCCCCTCTCTCGGAGGGGCCCGCCTCCTCTCCTTTAAAAGGAGCAGGAGAGAATGAAGAATTGTCAACTGAGAAATGGGAAGGGGTCACTTTGATTCCTCCCTCAGAGCAGCCGGCTTTCAAGCCGCTTTGTTTCACTTCCACATCTGGCGCCTGGTCAGTTGTTTCACTAATCGGCACCCTGCGGGAGGAGCCGTCTGAATTTGAGATCCAGGCAGCCTTTTTTGTTCTGGCCATCATGCTCTGCATAGACACAGATACAGTCGGACTTTGTATAAAGGGCAAAGATGGGTCCAGAAAAGGGCAGGCGGCACTCCTAGTCCTAGATTCAGCCGTCCCCGGTGACCGACTGATCACTAACCTAGGTCGTGTCGTGTGCTTCCGTGGTGCCATTTCAAAAAAAAGAATAAAATAAAAAGAAAATTAAGAGTAAGAGAACCGACAGTTACCTGAAAGAGTGACGATTGATGAAGTTCTGAAAATCCTTTGCAGTCGGCTTGTCAGAGTAGGTGGTAGGCAGAAAAGTCTAAAATGTCAGAGCAAGTTCAGGGGTCCGAATGTTCTCTCACAAAGTTCTCAAGTGTGAAAATGACTGAAGCCAACACTCCTTTATATAGGCAAAGTGAGACAAATTTAACTTTTATTTTATTCATTTCGCTTTGTAGAATGTATTTGACTTTCATTTGATTCAATTAGATTTAGGGAATGCATTTGACTTTCATATGATTCAAAAAAGCTATGTTTGAATGTGTTTGACTTTCATTTGAATCAATTAGCTTTGTTTGAATGTGTTTTACTTTCATTTGATTTAATTAGCTTTGTAGAATGCATTTGACTTTCATTTGATTCAATTAGCTTTGATGAATGCATTTGACTTTCATTTGATTCAAAAAGCTTTGTTTGAATGTGTTTGACTTTATTTGATTCAATTAGCTTTGTAGAAAGCATTAGACTTTCATTTGATTCAATTAGCTTAGTTTGAATTTGTTTGACTTTCATTTGATTCAATTAGCTTTGTGGAATGCATTTGACTTTCATATGATTCAAAAAGCTTTGTTTGAATGTGTTCGACTTTCATTTGAATCTATTAGCTTTGTTTGAATGTGTTTTACTTTCATTTGATTTAATTAGCTTTGTTAAATGCATTTGACTTTCATTTGATCTAATTAGCTTTGATGAATGCATTTGACTTTCATTTTATTCAAGAAGCTTTGTTTGAATGTGTTTGACTTTCATTTGATTCAATTAGCTTTGTAGAATGCATTAGACTTTCATTTGATTCAATTAGCTTTGATTGAATGTGTTTGACTTTCATTTGATTCAATTAGCTTTGATTGAATGTGTTTGACTTTCATTTTATTTAATTAGCTTTGTTGAATGCATTTGACTTTCATTTGATTCAAAATGCTTTGTTTGAATGTGTTTGACTTTTATTTGATTCTATTAGCTTTGTAGAATGTATTAGAATTTCATTTGATTCAATTAGCTTTGTTTGAATACGTTTGACTTTCATTTCATTTGATTAGCTTTGTAGAATCCAATTGACTTTCATTTGATAGATTTGTTGAATGCATTTGACCTTTATTTGATTCAAAAAGCTTTGTTTGAATGAATTTGACTTTTATTTTATTCATTTCGCTTTGTAGAATGCATTTGACTTTCATTTGATTCAATTAGATTTGTGGAATGCATATGACTTTCATATGATTCAAAAAGCTATGTTTGAATGTGTTTGACTTTCATTTGAATCAATTAGCTTTGTTTGAATGTGTTTTACTTTCATTTGATTTAATTAGCTTTGTAGAATGCATTTGACTTTCATTTGATTCAATTAGCTTTGATGAATGCATTTGACTTTCAATTGATTTAAAAAGGTTTGTTTGAATGTGTTTGACTTTATTTGATTCAATTAGCTTTGTAGAAAGCATTAGACTTTCATTTGATTCAATTAGCTTAGTTTGAATTTGTTTGACTTTCATTTGATTCAATTAGCTTTGTGGAATGCATTTGACTTTCATATGATTCAAAAAGCTTTGTTTGAATGTGTTTGACTTTCATTTGAATCAATTAGCTTTGTTTGAATGTGTTTTACTTTAATTTGATTTAATTAGCTTTGTTAAATGCATTTGACTTTCATTTGATCGAATTAGCTTTGATGAATGCATTTGACTTTCATTTGATTGAAGAAGCTTTGTTTGAATGTGTTTGACTTTCATTTGATTCAATTAGCTTTGTAAATGCATTAGACTTTCATTTGATTAAATTAGCTTTGGTTAAATGTGTTTGACTTTCATTTTATTCAATTAGCATTGTTGAATGCATTTGACTTTCATTTGATTCAAAATGCTTTGTTTGAATGTGTTTGACTTTTATTTGATTCTATTAGCTTTGTAGAATGTATTAGAATTTCATTTGATTCAATTAGCTTTGTTTGAATACGTTTGACTTTCATTTCATTTAATTAGCTTTGTAGAATCCATTTGACTTTCATTTGATAGCTTTGTTGAATGCATTTGACCTTCATTTGATTCAAAAAGCTTTGTTTGAATGAATTTGACTTTTATTTTATTCATTTCGCTTTGTAAAATGCATTTGACTTTCATTTGATTCAATTAGATTTGTGGAATGCATTTGACTTTCATATGATTCAAAAAGGTATGTTTGAATGTGTTTGACTTTCATTTGAATCAATTAGTTTTGTTTGAATGTGTTTGACTTTCATTTGATTTAATTAGCTTTTTAGAATGCATTTGACTTTCATTTGATTCAATTAGCTTTGATGAATGCATTTGACTTTCAATTGATTTAAAAAGGTTTGTTTGAATGTGTTTGACTTTATTTGATTCAATTAGCTTTGTAGAAAGCATTAGACTTTCATTTGATTCAATTAGCTTAGTTTGAATTTGTTTGACTTTCATTTGATTCAATTAGCTTTGTGGAATGCATTTGACTTTCATATGATTCAAAAAGCTTTGTTTGAATGTGTTTGACTTTCATTTGAATCAATTAGCTTTGTTTGAATGTGTTTTACTTTAATTTGATTTAATTAGCTTTGTTAAATGCATTTGACTTTCATTTGATCGAATTAGCTTTGATGAATGCATTTGACTTTCATTTGATTCAAGAAGCTTTATTTGAATGTGTTTGACTTTCATTTGATTCAATTAGCTTTGTAAATGCATTAGACTTTCATTTGATTAAATTAGCTTTGGTTAAATGTGTTTGACTTTCATTTTATTCAATTAGCATTGTTGAATGCATTTGACTTTCATTTGATTCAAAATGCTTTGTTTGAATGTGTTTGACTTTTATTTGATTCTATTAGCTTTGTAGAATGTATTAGAATTTCATTTGATTCAATTAGCTTTGTTTGAATACGTTTGACTTTCATTTCATTTAATTAGCTTTGTAGAATCCATTTGACTTTCATTTGATAGCTTTGTTGAATGCATTTGACCTTCATTTGATTCAAAAAGCTTTGTTTGAATGAATTTGACTTTTATTTTATTCATTTCGCTTTGTAAAATGCATTTGACTTTCATTTGATTCAATTAGATTTGTGGAATGCATTTGACTTTCATATGATTCAAAAAGGTATGTTTGAATGTGTTTGACTTTCATTTGAATCAATTAGTTTTGTTTGAATGTGTTTGACTTTCATTTGATTTAATTAGCTTTTTAGAATGCATTTGACTTTCATTTGATTCAATTAGCTTTGATGAATGCATTTGACTTTCATTTGATTCAAAAAGGTTTGTTTGAATGTGTTTGACTTTATTTGATTCAATTAGCTTTATAGAAAGTATTAGACTTTCATTTGATTCAATTAGCTTAGTTTGAATTTGTTTGACTTTCATTTGATTCAATTAGCTTTGAAGAATGCATTTGACTTTCATTTGATTCAAAAAGCTTTGTTTGAATGTGTTTGACTTTCATTTGATTCAATTAGCTTTGTAGAATGCTATAGACTTTCATTTGATTTTATTAGCTTTGATTGAATGTGTTTGACTTTCATTTTATTCAATTAGCTTTGTTGAATGCATTTGACTTTCATTTGATTCAAAATGCTTTGTTTGAATGTGTTTGACTTTTATTTGATTCTATTAGCTTTGTTGAATGTATTAGAATTTCATTTGATTCAATTAGCTTTGTTTGAATACGTTTGACTTTCATTTCATTTAATTAGTTTGTAGAATCCATTTGACTTTCATTTGATAGCTTTGTTGAATGCATTTGACCTTCATTTGATTCAAAAAGCTTTGTTTGAATGAATTTGACTTTTATTTTATTCATTTCGCTTTGTAGAATGCATTTAACTTAAATTGATTCAATTAGATTTGTGGAATGCATATGACTTTCATATGATTCAAAAAGCTATGTTTGAATGTGTTTGACTTTCATTTGAATCAATTAGCTTTGTTTGAATGTGTTTTACTTTCATTTGATTTAATTTGCTTTGTAGAATGCATTTGACTTTCATTTGATTCAATTAGCTTTGATGAATGCATTTGACTTTCAATTGATTCAAAAAGGTTTGTTTGAATGTGTTTGACTTTATTTGATTCAATTAGCTTTGTAGAAAGCATTAGACTTTCATTTGATTCAATTAGCTTAGTTTGAATTTGTTTGACTTTCATTTGATTCAATTAGCTTTGTGGAATGCATTTGACTTTCATATGATTCAAAAAGCTTTCTTTGAATGTGTTTGACTTTCATTTGAATCAATTAGCTTTGTTTGAATGTGTTTTACTTTCATTTGATTTAATTAGCTTTGTTAAATGCATTTGACTTTCATTTGATCGAATTAGCTTTGATGAATGCATTTGACTTTCATTTGATTCAAAAAGCTTTGTTTGAATGTGTTTGACTTTCATTTGATTCAATTAGCTTTGAAAAATGCATTAGACTTTCATTTGATTCAATTAGCTTTGATTGAATGTGTTTGATTTTCATTTTATTCAATTAGCTTTGTTGAATGCATTTGACTTTCATTTGATTCAAAATGCTTTGTTTGAATGTGTTTGACTTTTATTTGATTCTATTAGCTTTGTAGAATGTATTAGAATTTAATTTGATTCAATTAGCTTTGTTTGAATACGTTTGACTTTCATTTCATTTAATTAGCTTTGTAGAATCCATTTGACTTTCATTTGATAGCTTTGTTGAATGCATTTGACCTTCATTTGATTCAAAAAGGTTTGGTTGAATGTGTTTGACTTTATTTGATTCAATTAGCTTTGTAGAAAGCATTAGACTTTCATTTGATTCAATTAGCTTAGTTTGAATTTGTTTGACTTTCATTTGATTCAATTAGATTTGTGGAATGCATTTGACTTTCATATGATTCAAAAAGCTATGTTTGAATGTGTTTGACTTTCATTTGAATCAATTAGCTTTGTTTGAATGTGTTTTACTTTCATTTCATTTAATTAGCTTTGTAGAATCCATTTTACTTTCATTTGATAGCTTTGTTGAATGCATTTGACCTTCATTTGATTCAAAAAGCTTTGTTTGAATGAATTTGACTTTTATTTTATTCATTTCGCTTTGTAGAATGCATTTGACTTTCATTTGATTCAATTAGATTTGTGGAATGCATTTGACTTTCATAAGATTCAAAAAGCTATGTTTGAATGTGTTTGACTTTCATTTGAATCAATTAGCTTTGTTTGAATGTGTCTTACTTTCATTTGATTTAATTAGCTTTGTAGAATGCATTTGACTTTCATTTGATTCAATTAGCTTTGATGAATGCATTTGACTTTCATTTGATTCAAAAAGCTTTGTTTGAATGTGTTTGACTTTATTTTATTCAATTAGCTTTGTAGAAAGCATTAGACTTTCATTTGATTCAATTAGCTTAGTTTTGAATTTGTTTGACTTTCATTTGATTCAATTAGCTTTGTGGAATGCATTTGACTTTCATATGATTCAAAAAGCTTTGTTTGAATGTGTTTGACTTTCATTTGAATCAATTAGCTTTGTTTGAATGAGTTTTACTTTCATTTGATTTAATTAGCTTTGTTAAATGCATTTGACTTTCATTTGATCGAATTAGCTTTGATGAATGCATTTGACTTTCATTTGATTCAAGAAGCTTTGTTTGAATGTGTTTGACTTTCATTTGATTCAATTAGCTTTGTAGAATGCATTAGACTTTCATTTCATTCAATTAGCTTTGATTGAATGTATTTGACTTTCATTTTATTCAATTAGCTTTGTTGAATGCATTTGACTTTCATTTGATTCAAAATGCTTTGTTTGAATGTGTTTGACTTTTATTTGATTCTATTAGCTTTGTAGAATGTATTAGAATTTCATTTGATTCAATTAGCTTTGTTTGAATACGTTTGACTTTCATTTTATTTAATTAGCTTTGTAGAATCCATTTGCCTTTCATTTGATAGCTTTGTTGAATGCATTTGACCTTCATTTGATTCAAAATGCTTTGTTTGAATGAATTTGACTTTTTATTTTATTCATTTCGCTTTGTAGAATGCATTTGACTTTCATTTGATTCAATTAGATTTGTGGAATGCATTTGACTTTCATATGATTCAAAAAGCTATGTTTGAATGTATTTGACTTTCATTTGAATCAATTAGCTTTGTTTGAATGTGTTTTTCTTTCATTTGATTTAATTAGCTTTGTAAAATGCATTTGACTTTCATTTGATTCAATTAGCTTTGATGAATGCATTTGACTTTCATTTGATTTAAAAAGGTTTGTTTGAATGTGTTTGACTTTATTTGATTCAATTAGCTTTGTAGAAAGCATTAGACTTTCATTTGAGTCAATTAGCTTAGTTTGAATTTGTTTGACTTTCATTTGATTCAATTAGCTTTATGGAATGCATTTGACTTTCATATGATTCAAAAAGCTTTGTTTGAATGTGTTTGACTTTCATTTGAATCAATTAGCTTTGTTTGAATGTGTTTTACTTTCATTTGATTTAATTAGCTTTGTTAAATGCATTTGACTTTCATTTGATCGAATTAGCTTTGATGAATGCATTTGACTTTCATTTGATTCAAAAAGCTTTATTTGAATGTGTTTGACTTTCTTTTGATTCAATTAGCTTTGTAGAATGCATTAGACTTTCATTTGATTCAATTAGCTTAGTTTGAATTTGTTTGACTTTCATTTGATTCAATTAGCTTTGTGGAATGCATTTGACTTTCATATGATTCAAAAAGCTTTGTTTGAATGTGTTTCACTTTCATTTGA